>NC_060901.1:21689904-21909904 GCF_014805685.1 Silurus meridionalis
ACACACAAACTCTGTCCTGGTTCAATGCACAACCTAAAGACAAGTCCATCCTTCCGAAGAATAAAAAGAAAATACACACACACACACACACACACACACACACACACACACACACACACACACACACACACACACACACACACACAGAATGAGGAGACTATAAACAACTTGGAAGGAATCCAGAGAAAAAAAAAACCTTTTCTCATAAAACACACGTGAAATCTCTCGTCTCACGCTTGGGCCCTGTTTCGAGATCTCACCCCAATGTATCTTTTGATCTTCACGAAAAAATATGACCTGTCCTGGTGCATTCCACCGAAAAAAAACATATTCTGTATGCAAAAATCTCTCGATCGCTCACACACCCTCTTGCGCTCTGCCGAATTCTCACAGTGAGGAGGAAAAAGTGTGTCGATGACATTACCTGCATTACATACCTGCATACCAGTTTCAAAAGAGGAAGCAAATATTGCATTTACATCGCACATCTCCTCCCTGAAGGCAAAGTCTGACTCATTACGCTTTCTATGGAAGGTCTTCTACACACTACACCACGATGACTGTTGACGTAACGTGTTTCTTGAACACTTTCTACTATCACTACTACTTCTCCTCCTCCTAATAACATTACTGCTGCTGCTTCTACCACTTCTTCTACGGATATTCCTACTACTACTCCTGCTTTTTACTACTTCTCCACTACTAATACTTCCATTAATACTTCTACTATTGAATTATACCTACAACTACTTTTACTAATACTACTATTACTAGTACAAAAATACCTAGTAATAGTACTACTACTTCTCCACATACTACTACTGATAATTCTATTTAACCTACTTCTACTACTAAACCTTCTAATACTACTTCTACCACCACTTCTCTACCTACTAAAACTGCTAATACTACTAATAATTCACCTAATACTGATACTACTTCTACTACTACACCTACTTCTTCTAATACTACTTCTACCACCACTTCTCTACCTACTACTACTGCTAATTCTACTAATACTTCACCCACTACTAATACTAATACTACTACCTCTAATACTACTCTACTACTACACCTACTTCTTCTAATACTACTTCTACCACCACTTTTCACCTAATACTACTTCTAATACTACTCTCCACTTACTACTAATACCTCCATTAATACTTCTACTACTGCATTATACCCACAACTACTTTTACTACTAGTACTACTACAAAAACACCTAGTAATACTACTACTACACCTTCTACCTACTACACCTTCTAATACTACTTCTACCAACACTTCTCTACCTACTACACCTTCTAATACTACTTCTAATACTACTCCACTTACTACTAATACTTCCATTAATACTTCTACTATTAAATTATACCCACAACTACTTTTACTAATACTACTACTAGTACTAGTACAAAAACACCTAGTAATAGTACTACTACTTCTCCACATACTACTACTGATAATTCTATTTAACCTACTTCTACTACTAAACCTTCTAATACTACTTCTACCACCACTTCTACCTACTAAAACTGCTAATACTACTAATAATTCACCTAATACTGATACTACTTCTACTACTACACCTACTTCTTCTAATACTACTTCTACCACCACTTCTCTACCTACTACTACTGCTAATTCTACTAATACTTCACCTACTACTAATACTAATACTACTACCTCTAATACTACTCTACTACTACACCTACTTCTTCTAATACTACTTCACCACCACTTCTCTACCTACTAAAACTGCTAATACTACTAATAATTCACCTAATACTGATACTACTTCTACTACTACACCTACTTCTTCTAATACTACTTCTACCACCACTTCTCTACCTACTACTACTGCTAATTCTACTAATACTTCACCCACTACTAATACTAATACTACTACCTCTAATACTACTTCTACTACTACACCTACTTCTTCTAATACTACTTCTACCACCACTTTTCTACCTAATACTACTTCTAATACTACTCCACTTACTACTAATACCTCCATTAATACTTCTACTACTGCATTATACCCACAACTACTTTTACTACTAGTACTACTACAAAAAACACCTAGTAATACTACTACTACACCTTCTCTACCTACTACACCTTCTAATACTACTTCTACCAACACTTCTCTACCTACTACACCTTCTAATACTACTTCTCCACTTACTACTAATACTTCCATTAATACTTCTACTATTAAATTATACCTACAACTACTTTTACTAATACTACTACTAGTACTAGTACAAAAACACCTAGTAATAGTACTACTACTTCTCCACATACTACTACTGATAAATCTACTTAACCTACTTCTACTACTAAAACTACTATTACACCTTCTCTACCTACTACACCTTCTACTTCTACCAATCGGTTCTCTACCTACTACAACTGCTAATTCTACTAATACTTCACCTACTTCTAATACTAATACTCTTACCTCTGATACTACTTCTACTACTACACCTACTTCTTCTAATACTACTACTACACCTTTTGATACTACTTCTACCACTGCTTCTCTACCTACTACTCCTTCTAATACTACTTGTTACTACTAATACTTCCATTAATACTTCTACTATTGAATTATACCTACAACTACCTTTACTACTAGTACTACTACAAAAACACCTAATAATAGCACTACTACTTCTCCACATACTACTACTGATAATTCTACTTAACCGACTTCTACTACTACTACCTCTAATACTACTTCTACCACCACTTCTTTACCTACTACTCCTTCTAATACTACTTTTACTACTACTACTACACCCACTAATACTAATACTACTCCTACTAAATCCCCCTGCTACTACAACTTCTACTAGTACCACTTCTTTACCTACTACTACTTCTAATACATCTACGTCTACTACCAGTACTACACTACACTTATTACTACTAATACTTCTTCTAATAACAATACCACTACTAATACTACTTCTTCTTATCCACCTAATACTGCTAATAAATTCTGCTACTACTACTTTAACTACTACTAATAAAACAACTTCAACTACTTTTAATTTCCTAGTTACTACTAAATCCACTACTTCTACTTCTAATACCAATAATACTACTACATCTCTGTCTACTACTCCTACTACTATAACTACTACTAGTTATGTGGCACTGGGAGTGATGCAAGTCTGACGTAATTCTTGAGTTGAAGAGGTTGACACTGCATCACACTACACACTTCTTCAACATTTTCTTTTTAAACAAACCCGTCAACCCCAATATTTATAGAATATACAGTATATGTACGGTATAACCCAGCAGCCCATGGTATAACCCTACTAACTACTACCTAAAGTCAAGCCAAGTCTAATGGAAACTTCTATTGGGTAACTTATTTGACCAAAACTGCTGATAAGATCAGTTTCCAAAGCCACACAGGAACAGGAACACCCCACAGTGAATGGTCATACAATTAAAGAAAAAAAACAATGCTTTTGTTTTTTAGACAGCGTAGGGCTGCGCGAGCAAAAGTGCGCAGAATGAAACCGATTTTATTTAATAGCGGGGTTAGGGAACGATGCTCGTTGTAGTAGGGTCAAGGGGCTCACTAAGCACAAAGGACATCGCATGTAAAGGGTACAAGCGCAATGCATTAACTTCGTGTTACTATCCAAAGTGGACGAGAATATTATAAATAGCTTGAATATTTTTTAAAAAGCACTGTACACATGAAAAGGCACCTAAATTTGACCTGTTGCATGCAGGATGCAGGATGAGGAGCATGGTTCAAATCAGGTTTAGCATTAATGAATACAGTGTAGATCAGTGGATAGAAAAAAATAGATGACGAAATTTGCATTAACTGTGTTAGTAATCTGTAAAATTGACCAAAATTATGCACGATTGCTCAGCGGCATAGGATCAGGTCATCTTTTGTACATAGGTATATAAGAATAAAGGTACAAGCGCAGCATCCTATACAATTTAATTAAACTGTACTGAACTGTACGCTTAAAAAAAAAAAGATCAAATTTGCCATATTACAACCTTTTAGTGAGTTTTTAAAGCGCAACTCAAACATCAAATCGATCGATGACGATCCGGTTGTCGGATTTTCCTACACGGGTTTCCAACATGTAGGTGGTCTCTGTTGAATACTCGAGCAACAAAGCTCTTTCTAATACACACAGTGTGAGATTGTCTTAGTAATGCAATAAATCGCAATTCAGAAGGACAATTTGACAACACAACAGTTTGCTAATGATTACAATGATTCGATTTTTCAGCATTTGTTGACGATTCAGCAGTAAATCCTGCATTAGGTGTCACAAAGGTCAAAAGTCCCTGAAGGAAATGAAAAGAAAGAAATGGGTTGGAAAAGGGTCTGAAATGTGCACTTACTGCTTTCTGTTGCGTCTGGAGAAAGGCTGGTGTACGTTCTGGGTCACTGGACAGGTCTTCCTCTGATTCTTCCCAGGAGGAAAAGCCAGTGGAAGAGGCAGACGAGGAGGAAAGTTTCCGCAGTGCTTGGATGGACTGTGGGCTGACCTGCGGTTCCTGGCCTTCTCCGCCAGCATCTATTCCATGGTCTGTTACTATGACGGCAGGGATGGCTCCCTTGTCCTCTGCGTTCAACCGAAACTGAGCTTCGGTTGCCTGAGCTTTGTCCATATTTGTCTTTGTGGCAGCCCCTTGTGATGTCGAGAGGTTGTTTGTCGATGGGTCCACTGATTTGTCTTCCCGCAGGATACAGTCTTCCTTATTGATAATAAATGCGTTGTTTTTTTCTCCGTGTCTCTGCAGTGGTTGGGCGTTCTTCCCATTCTGCAGCTCCGGGGGGACGCTCCAGACATCCGTGAAGTTCAAGTCTGAGCTAAGTTTGTCTGTCAGAGGCACAGGACTAGAACTCAGGCCTTGTCTCCTGGAAATCCGAGGGCTTCGCTGCAGCTCCAGGTTCTGGGCCCGAGCAGAAATATGCGCCTCGAACAGGTCCACTTTCTTGTTCACCTCTACATTCTGGAGCTCCTTGCTGCGCTGGAGCTGCTGAGCAACACGCCGCTCTTCCTCTTCCTGCTCGTCCTCTGGGTCTGTCCCGCTCAGTCTTCGCACTCGAGTGCCCACGTTCACCCCCAGCAGATCTGGTGAGCGGCATGGGGAGCGCGTCCGGGAGTTGTTGGTGCTGCTTACTCCGGAAACAAAGACAAAAGATGTCGTGCTAGAAGAGCTAGGACTTAAGCTACCAGGGCTGTAGGAACCACTGTTCCTTCCCAGAAGTGGGCTGTAGGTGGATCGGTCCGGGACTGGAAGCACAGGCCTTGCAGTCCGAGGGCTGCTCTTATCAGTCAGGTTATTAGGGTTCATCGTGAGTAGGCAGTTCAGGGCATAAGCAGCCATAATAGAAGGCTGGCTTTGTCCAGAAGCCCTCCCATTTAGCCCTAGTCATCGACACCCCACTGGCCTCTGGAGCCAACCATCATGCGGTCAAGGTTAAAAAAGGCGGACTCGTAAAGCAACACGCGATAATCCCAGCCCTCGTGCTTCATTCACTTTTTGTACGCACCGCTGATACATCTATTTGTGCAAGCTGCTGAGAAGAAAAAAACAACTGGTTTTAGTTTTGCAGGAAACATCATTATATTCGACATTTCCCACTAACTGGAAAAACCTGCATGAAACATGAACATACCTCCGTATCACCTCCAGAACAGCATGACCATTCGGTAGATCCACCTCTAAACACATTGAAAGAAAAACAAATCACTGCTGGTGTGTTTCAATTAATCATCGAGCAAAAAGCATTCGACAACTAATGAAAGGTACTAACTTGAAGATAACATTTTGCATTCCCTGTCTGCCAGAGGAAAAGTCCTAAACCACTAAATGAAAATGCGAGGCTTCTGCGTCACTGAATCGAAACACTGGCGGATTAGTGTTAAAGACAGAAACCAATTAGTGACGAGCGTTAACGTGTTGCCGTCGATGTGTGAACCAACATCCAAAAAACACTAAGTACTAAGATGTAAAAACTAAGTACAAAACAATGATGTCGATTGATGGCCTCTCTACAAACATCTCTACTGATCACCAGACACTACCAGATGGTGGCGTTAGATATCGCTCATGAAGTTCCTCTTCTACCGAACGTTTTACTGCAATCGAACCATACGTTTAATTGTTTACTGCTAAGGTGAGGTAAACAAACAAACAAACAAACAAATAAATAACAGCAAAATGAAGCCTTGTCTGATGTCCAGGGGTCAAAGTGATCTCCAGTGTGACTGTACATGCATTCATTTATCAGCTTCCTCCTTTATTTTTTACTCCTCCATGTTAATTTTTTTTACTAAAGAGACATCTTTGCAGTTTTAAAATGTTTGCAGTTTGTTTTGTTTGTAAACTTTAGGTTTGTTTGCATGCATGTTAGTTTACAAAGGTTGTTTGTAACTTTGTGATATTTGTTTAGTTTACAGTTTGTTTAGTTCAAAAAAGTTTTTTCTTTGCAGTTTGTGTAATTTGTTTTGTTTGTTTAAATGCTTTTTTTTATTTTGTAACTTGGCAATATTTGTTTAGTTTGCAGTTTTGTTTATACAATCTGACTTCATTTGTTTGCAGTTAGTACTTTTGTCATATTTGTTTACTTTACAGTTTGTTGCATTTGTAAATTCTGGGTTTGTTTGTTTACAGGTTTTAGTTTTTTTTTGTGTTCATTCGCTTGCAATTTGTTCAAGTTTTTTCACATTATTTTTTATTTGAATTTTGTAACGTCTTTTTTCGTTTGTAAAGTTCGGATTTGTTTGTTCACATTCTTTTTCTAGGTTCTACAGTAACGTCTATTAAGTTTGCAGTTAGTTTCGTCTGTTCACGGGTTTTTTTCGTTGGTAGTTTGTTTGCAGCTTGATCATATTCATTCGGTTAGGAGTTATTTTTTCATCTGTATGGTTCGTCTTTGCTATAAGCATTTGTTTCGTTTGTTTTGCACTTTGCTCAGCTTGCACCGTTAGTTTGCATTTGCTATACCTTACTGTCTGAACTTGCTGCTTCACAGCTTCACGTCCCCCCAAAAAAAAACATACAAGGGAAGTCTCTCGAAATGAGGTTCTGTCCAAAACAAATCCGGATTAGATGCTGTGACCCGACCCAGTATCCAGTGGTCTACAGAACAACCCAATGCGAGTAGATAAACACGTGGTGAAGACGATCAGACGGGGCGAAAACACCCCCCTGTGAACGAACTGGTGAAGGATGGAATGCGAACGCCGTTCTTTAAACCTTTGCATCTGCTCCTTTAAAGCTGATAACCAAAAATAAAAGATTCCAGAGCCCTGAGGGTTGCTGATTCACATGAAAACATCTTGATCTACACCGGATTGATGTATTTATTTCAAAGCAATGTATGTTGTAAGGCTTCTTCCATTAGGTACAATGAACAGATTGTTACACTGTCATAAAGTCCCTTCTGAGCTGTTTGGTCTTTCCATCTTTCCATTAGATTTTAAAAGACACTTTGTTCAGCGTACAAGAAAAAGGAGCTGGAGCAAAAGTAAACACCCCCCCCCCCTCTTTTTTTTCTTTCTTGCCTGTATGTTTGAAGAATACAGATGAACCCAAGTCGTGTGCTTACCTCGGGGTGAGAGTGAAACTCGTTTTGTAGGTGAAGGCTTGTGTTTGTTTGCCGGGTTGTGCGTCCAATCAAAAAGCGTCTGCAAAGTTGAAAATAAAATCAACAAAAACTAAAACAGTTGATCGGATTCCTGAAGTTTGCAACACCAAAACAAACCCAAACACACACACAGCAGTGCAGTTGTAATGCAGAAGCGTGCTGTGGGACTGGTGAATGTAGCTGTTGCTCCGATGCGCTTCTCACGGATCCCCGCTGAGACTCGCAGACTCGCGTCTCGGTATGTTTCATGCACAAAAGGCAGGAAGGAAGTTCAAACTGACAGTCGCGCTGAACTGAACGGAACTTCACTGGGCATTATGGGAAGAGCTTACCATCCTCATGCTCACCCACCACAGCTCTGAGGGGCTTGCAGATCTTTCAGATCATATAATTATTGCTTCCATAAAAAAAGAAAGAAAATAATTAAGAAAAAAAAGAAAAAAAAAGAAAGGCAACGCTTTTTTTTATTTTATTTTTTTTTTTACATTTGTTATATATAACAATGTCACAATGTCTTTATATACAGCTTTTATATATAACAATGTTTTTATATACAACTTTTATATTCAACATTGTCTTTATATATCACTTTTATATATAACCATGTCTTTATATACCACTTTTATATACAAGAATGTCTTTATATACAACTTTTTTTATATAACAATGTCTTTATATATCACTTTTATATCTAACAATGTCTTTTTATATCACTTTTATATACAACCATGTCTTTATATACTACTTTTATATCTAACAATGTCTTTATATATCACTTTTATATACAACAGTCTTTATATATCACTTTTATATATAATGTTTTTATATACAACAATGTCTTTATAATATAATATAATGTTTTTATATACAACAATGTCTTTATATATCACTTTTATATCTAACAATGTTGTTATATATAAAGGCATTGTCTCTTTAGTGTCTATTCCATGGGATTTCAGACTGACTACAGATCATAGTGATTCTTTAATAACAATTCAAAAATATAACCTTTGATGTGCTGCGTATGATTGTTGTTGGGTTATTTAATATATACATTGTGTTTTTGGTGTCTATTGCATAATGAATTACCTTGGCTTGAAAAAGAACCAACGTCAGGAACCACCAAAAGTAGTGTTAGATGTGCAGCTAATGACCTTTTATACAAAAAAACAAAAAAACAATTGGTGTCTTTGTGCATTATGTTCATGTGAGGACTTTCAGATCAAACCACGATTGCATATTTTATTGCAAAAGAAGGGGGATAAACCTACAAAAGAAAAAATCCTGCTAGATGTTCTGCTAATGACCTTTTATACAGATATTGGTAATAATAATAACAATATAAAAGAGGAAAATTACGTTATATAAAGTCTTTGGTGTCTAATAAATCTTTACATTTTCATCTTTTGCAATTGGATTTTTGGCAAAAATTCATTTTTGTTACAGCCTCATCATCCAATCTCATTCCCGTACATAATATGAACAAAAGTTTGGGGACACCTGACAATCAGATTGCTATGAGCATCCTATTCCACATTTAGGCCTCGGGTGCGTTCCAATGAATCCCAAAGATGTTAATAGGGTTTGATCTCTATAGCAGCCCACTCAAGATCTTCCACAACGCAAATCTTCATGGAGCTGGCTTTGTGCACAGAGGTATTGAGATGTCGGAAGACGTTTGAGTCTCCTAGTTTAAGTGAAGGGAAAATGTTAGGAAGATTCCCTGCATCATAACATATAATGTAATAATAAATCGCAAAGTATTTGCAAGACATCTGTCCAATGTGCATATTTGCATCTTTTTCGATTTTACAGGTTTTACATAAAACTAACACAGGACCGGACTTCGGGGGATAAAGGAAATGTGACACTAGTCTCCGAGCCCAATTAAAATGAATGGAAAATGCTATGCTATAGTGGTCATTCTGCTTTGAATGAGACTGACCGGCTGGTACTTTATGAAAATTAAATGTTCCATGCACGTGCTGACCCAGGAAGCAGGACAAAGGTCAGACCAAATAATAATAATAATAATAATAATAATAATAATAATAATAATCAAAATTTTTAGTACAGTATAAAATATCTGTACAGAGTTTTTTTCTATAGTCATGCTGTAACATCGACAACAATATTATATTCAGTCGATCTGCCAATTCTGAGCGTTGCAGTTTCACGAAGAACATTCTGTAGCGATAATAGACTTTACCACGGAATTGACGTTTCACAAATCAGATTGACGAGGATCTCTTTCCGCCGCTCGTTTGGTAATGATGATTCTCTCATGGTTTTTCATTTCCCTGCCTAAACAAATTCCCGACCTTATATGAAAATCGGTCGGGCCGAGAATCACCCTGGTTTACGCACAAAGCAATCAGACGCAATCCAGGCTGAACTGTACATCAGTACATCACAAAAGTGAGTACACCCTTACATTTTAGCAAAAGCTTCTCCACTTTCTGCGTACTTCATCCCCACAGGTGCTTAATAGGCTTCAGGTCTGGAGACACACTTGCCACTTCATCGCCTTCAGCTTCCTCGGAGAGGCAGTGGTCATCTTGGTGGTGGTCATTATCATGTTGGGAAACTTCAGTTCTGCCCAGTTTCTGAAGGCGGGGCATCATTTTCTGCTTCAGAATGTCACAGTACGTTACAATTCATGTTTCCCTCAATGAACCGTAGCTTCTCAGCCCCAGTCCATGATGCTACCACCACCATGCTTGACTTGTTTGTCCCTGATAAACAAGCGAGTGGCGATGAGAGAATTGTATACAAGATACACACATTTGTATGGTTCTGTCAAGCAGACAAAACCATGAACATGATGAATAGGACATGTGGTTTTGCATGTTGACACAACCTACAGCTGTTATCACTTGGGGTGTACTTACTTTTGTGGCTTTACTGATGCCCATGTAACTAAATGAGCACAGAGTGGAGGTTATAATAAAAGCAAACTGGGTCTCAATGTGGAACTGGATGCTCAGAAAGAAGCACATAGCAATCATATGGTCAGGTGTCTACAAAAAATGTGGTTATACAGCGTATTTATTTATAAATACATAGTGGGAGATCCTATAAACTATGCTGTGACATTGCAGATGTGATGTTTGGTGTAGGCGTGTGCCTCTGAACCAGTCACTTGTTCAAATATTGTAAAGGATTCACAGGAGTGCAAATAAATGATGCGATTCGAAAAAACCCCCCAAAAAAAACAATTAAGTTGAACATTTTGCATAGAAATATGAACACCCTCTGATGAACATTTGGTGTTTTCTGCAGGTAATGTTTCATGGGGTAAACCAAAAAGGTCACGTGGCGGAAGTAAACAGACTGTTTGAATTTGAAAAAAGCCAAATAGGGCCAACTGAATGCGCTTCAAAGCTTTAGAGTGATATCCGACAGAAAGTGAGCGCCTCTAGTGGGCAAAATCGGAACTGCAAACATTCTTATCATTATATATATATATATATATATATATATATATAATAATTAGGAGAACCAGTAGGTGGCAGTAATTGAAGTAAACATGGCAAAAAAACCCAAAACAAAACAAAAAAAAAAAAACAAACAAACAAAAAATAATTTTTTTGTTGATATTTGATTCCCACTCGAACAGCACACCAATATCTATTTACTTGTGAACATTTTATTTTCTTGATTTATTTTTTTGTATTTTTTTATTATTATTTTTTACTTCTTGCAGGGCAGGTGAAAAACAAATGCACCTTTGTGTGTCTAGTTCTTACATCTTTTCCTCCAGGTGTACCGTATCCTTTGGTACTCATAGAGCAGGACTTACTTCAACACACACTGAGCCAACATACACAATACGGACAAAAGTTTGTGTTTAATCATCTGTGAAGATGTTCTACAAAATGTTTTTAAAGATTTGTGAGATTTCATTCATCCACAAGGGTGTTGGTGAAGGCAGGTACTGATGGAGGTGGGAAAAGAGGAGGCCTGGGGTGTGTTCTAGTTCACCCTGTACACTTTAATATAATATATCGTTCAAATAAAAGCTAAACTTGAAAGGTTTTCATTTTCTGGAAGACTTACACCTGCTTAAAATGGCGTAAAACATTCAGGTTCTTCAGGTTTCGAACACACGCAAGTTTTCTCCAGTCCGAAGAGAAGGTCTTCAGGCTTGTAGGAGGGGTGAACTGGTTTCTCTGGCTTCTCCTTTATGGAATGCAATCCATTCAGTTTGCCGTCAAAGTAACCGTGAGAATCTAAACATCAGTAGACACGTCTACGTTTATGCAGCACGTTGTATATTTTCTGACCATTTCAGATTTCTGACCATTCCTCAACACATCATTTGAGTACATTTCTCAACATATTTCTCCACCTCCTTGGTCTGTAGTAATCAACACATATAATCTGGAACCTAGAATGATCTCCTCCAGTTCACTGTCTGTGTCCAGGCTGGAGACTATGCTCTGCTATTCTCCACCACTAGAGGGTGCCATATCTAATCTCACTCCAGGAGTAGCGTTTGAGAAGGTTTTTGGTTGACTGGAACCAGTTTTTTGACTTAGCACCAATTCCTAACAAACTGGGATGTGTAAAGGAAAGAATTTCAAATAAATTCTGTTTGTTATACATTTAAAAAAAAACACAGATTCCATTAAAACCAGTGCAATAACCATAAAACTATTACAGACTATTAGGATTTCTACTGTTATTTTTATTAAAGCAGCTTTCTTCTATCCTCTCTTCTCTTTTTTTGTTTTCCTTTCATCTCCTCTTCAATTTTCTCCTCTAGAGAAGAAAGTTAAAAAGAGGAAAGGAGAAAAGAAAACAGGAGAGGAGAAGAGGAGAAAAGAGACAAGGAGAGGAGAAAGGAGAGGTTCTCTTCTCTTTTCTCTTTTCCTCTCCTGTTTTCTTCTCTCCTTTTATCTCCTCTCCTCTCGAGTCTTTACTCCTCCCCTGGCCACTCTTCTCCACTCCTCTTTTACTTTCACCTCTCCTCTCCTCCCTTCAGCATGTTTGTGTGTATCAGTGACGTTGTCGCTCCTCCTCTTTCACTGCACTCCTGTCATTGGTGCTGGAGATCCTCATGTAGAGAAACATGGCTGAGTAAACACTCTATACTGAGCTCCTGAAGTCTCTGGACACACCCACTGTCAGCCATGTGTGTGTGTGTGTGGGCGGATCTGTAACGTGTGCACAATCACAAACATCTCCATAACCTAATGGTTGCAGCAGACAGAGGCGCAGAAAGGCAGTGTGATCAGTGTGGACAAGTGCGTGTGGACATCTCGTGGAGTTTAGTGTCCAGGTCAGTGCTGTGCATGAAGCAAACACGTGTGTGTGTGTGTGTGTGTGTGTGGGAGAGATTGCACACTAATGCAGGAAACACTGTTGCTGGTGCATTGTGCAGATCCTCTTCCTCCTTCTCTTGTAGAAGTGTACTCATGGTTGACTTCTCCATTTACTTCTCGTCAGTTCTTCTTGATGTTCTCTGATTGTTCCTGTGCTGTTTTGATGAATTAGTAAGGTTCATAAGTAAGTGTATGGGATTCTCTCTTTATGTTAAGATCTTGATTTGAAAACTGAAACCCCAAATTATCTGGACTTTATAGAAAACTAAAACAACACGGTTCCCAGCCCCTCCCCAGATCAGGTTTCTCGTCTTTCCACTGCACAGTAGACGATCAGGTCTAGAAAGAGTGAAAACCTCATCCAGGAAAGGAGAACCTCATGCAGGTTGCTTTTCAGTTCAAGGTGAAACATGGAGGTGGTGGTCATATGGTGGTGGTGGTGGCGGCTTATGGTATTGGTGTTTCAATTCTTCCTATTATTGATTCGATTTAGATGTTTTCTTCTAGAAACACATCTCCTTGCAAAGTCACCGGACCTTGTTCGAGGTTGTCTGATGCTAACAAGCTCCGTGTTGGCACGCTGTTTTTATCGTTATCTCTGTTCCGTAGAAGTATGATGGAGAGCTGTGCAGTTATCTAGGAGAAAGTGACCATGCAGGAATAGACAGAATTCCTGATGATTTCTGAAGACCTTTTTCTCAGACAATGTCAGATACTTCAGAGCTCAGGCCGCTAAGAACCGACCTCTAGTCCAGTGATTATGGGCCACGTGCAGATCCCGAGCTCCCTGGTGGTTTAAAACATCACAAAAAGTTTATGAGAAGCAGTTTTTATGCTTTGATTAAGGATCAGTCATTTTAGAAGCTATAAAAATTATTATATTTATTATTATATTTATTATTATATTTTATATATATAAAATATTTTATATATATAAAAATATATAAATTATATATGGGAAAATTTTACTTTAATAATGGGTTTAATGGTTGTAATGGAAATAGTCCTGATTTTTATCATTTTTAGTTTTGAACACATTATAAATCACACACACACACACACACACACACACACACACACACACACACACACACACACACAATATGGACAAAATTATATTTTCAGAAGTATTGGGACGCCTGGATTTCCAGCCGTATGAGGCTTACAGTTGGATACCAAAAAACGTTCCAGCCTGACAATGTTCTTGTTCACAAAGCCAGCTCCATGAAGATATGCTTTCCATGTGTTGGATGTATGTGGAAGATTAAGTTGAGTGGTCTGAATTGAAAACGCCTTTTGTGGCTGAATAAAATCTCACAAATCTCCATCGTATATTGTCCATAAAGCCCATATATTATATAAATTTGTTGTTGAAGATCCTTCACATTGTTGATGTTCTCAGCACCAAACAAGCCTGACTGTACCTTGGTAATGAATTTGGGTCCTTGCCCGGGGTTCCATGAAAACAGAGCTGCGAAATAGTGAAGCGGAGTTAAAAATAGTAGCGACCGTGTCTTGTTTAAACAAATGTCCCGATTGATATCTCGGGCTAATGTCTGAGGTCAGCTCTGTACCAGTGTTACTTTCCATAGTTTCATTTCTTTTCGGTGCATTTTTAGTATCTTATTGTACATTTAAATAACAGCTTCAGTCTGTTTCCCTTCAAATGACCCAGGACGTCTGTTCAAACCTGTTCCAGCTCCATTAACTTACGCTTTTCATGGGTTACGTTGGAAGATCTTGAGTGACCTTGTATATAGAGAGCAAACCGTATCGAACACCTTGAGGATGAATTGAAATGCCACCACAGGAATCCTCACTTCTCACCTACTATACATCAGTACAACACTTTTGTGAAATGAAATCTCACAAATTTTCATAACATCTGGTGGAACAACTTGGAAGTAGGCTGAAGGTCATAATACAGGACTAAATGTGAAACGGGATGTTCTTATGGTCAGGTTATAGACACTGACTGGACGTCTAGCCATTTTCATTTTTTTACGTTTTGGCCAGTACTCATCATAAACCATACCTACAACAGAAACAGGCGTCACAAATGATTTGGTGTAAAAACAGCCTCAGGTCACGGCCAGAAATGATTAGCTAGAGAGATTAAACTGTGCGTCGTCGGCATTAAAATGGCCGCCGAAGCAGAACTTCACGGGATTTGCGATGGAGTCAGTGGTTACCAGTGATTTTTGTGTTTTGAGTTTTAAAACCTTGAGCATTCACCCCTAATATTTAAACCCTATGTAGATATACAGTATATGAGCAGTAATTAGCACTTGATGTCTTCACCTTCATAGCTGTGTTGTATATATACACACATATCTAGGTCTAATCTAAAGATCAGGTGTTTTAAACTGTTTTTGTTGATGTTTTGTTGGTAAATGATGATCAGGACGAATTAATGTTTATTTAGGTGATAAAGTTTTGATTGGTTCCTTGATTCCTGTGAGTTTTTATTTTGGGGTTCCGTGATTGCTTACTTTGTTGGTTCCTCATTTCCTTGATTCTATGTTTTCCCAGTTCCACAATTCCTTGTTATTATGGTTTCTCTGTTTCTTAGTTCATTAATTTCTCTGTTCCATGCTTACTTGGTTCTTCAGTTTCTTGCTTTCTTGGTTACCAAGTTACTTGCTTCCTTGGTTCTTCAGTTTCTTGAGTCCTTGATTCCATGGTTAATTGGTTCCTGGGTTCCCCGGCTCATTTGTTCCTCAGATCTTTGCTTGCTTGGTTTTTTGGTTCCTTGCTTATTTGGTTCCTTGATGTTTCAATGTGACTGTAACTTCATTACTTTGAAAAATCCAATTTTTTTTTCTAAAGTCAACAAGGAACTGTTAAGAATCTCTTTCATCATATCATTACTGATAGCGATTTGATAAAAACAACCCTGCGCTCTGAGGATAGGAGGAAGAGAGGCGTGTTCCTCTTCTGGCTTTTTGATTGGCTGCTATTATTTTTGCAGTTCTCTGTCTTAAATAAACCACCATGACAGCCCTGTCTCATAAGAATGTATGTAAGGTACATGTTCAGTCATGTCTCATGGCTGAGGAAATGATCAGTATGACTACAGAATGTGAGTTCATACCCAACCTCCAGCCACTTTTTAATGAGTTAGTTAATAAAATGTTTAAAGAAGAAAAAAGTGAAGTGTAAAAGACAGATATTTCTCAATAAAATTAGTCAGCCTCACTCCTAATCATGGATTATCCACTTTTATCATGGTCACATTTCCCAGCATTGACGAGTTCGAACTGTTGTTGATGTTTGCAAAGTCACTAAACATACAAAAAAAAAACCCAACCTTTGTTTTCTTTACTTCCTTTATACACGGCTTATTACAGCAAGAATTCTACTGCTCCCAAACACACCCAGAGATAAAATAGTGCCAGATTACATTTATTTCCACAAGTTTTATTAGAAAGAATGTATGTCTGCGCTGTGCGTCTCTACTAATAACAAAGCTTTTGGTGTTAACTTGCTTTTTTATTTCTGCTAAAGTATATAAAGTGTAGTGTAAGGTATACGAGGTATAATGTGGGGTCTAATGTGAGGTATATTAAATTATGTGGGATATAATGAGGTATAATCCGAGCCATATGAGGTATATGAGTTTTTTAGATATATTAAGACATATGATGTATACTGCAATGTATCTGAGGCATAATGTAAAGTACGAGGTATAGGGTGAGGTATATAATGTATAATGCAGGGAATTCATGGTATAATGTGAGGTATTTTAGATATGTGGTCTGAGGTATGTTGTAAGGTATTCAAGGTATAATGCAAGGTATAATGAGAGGTAGGTGAAGCATAATGTGAGGTATTTTAGGTATATTGTGAGGTATTTAAGGTATAATGTAAGGTAAATAAGGTATAATGATAGATAGATGAAGTATAATGTGACGTATTTTAGGTATAATGTTAGGTATTTTAGGTATAATGTAAGGTAAATAAGGTATAATGAGAGGTATATGATGTATAACCTGAGGTATTTTATGTATAATTTGAGGTATTTTGGGTCTTATTTGGTATGAGGTATAATGAAAGGTATATAAAGTATAATGTGAGGTATAATGTGAGGTATTTAAGGTATTATGTGGTATGAGGTATAATGTGAGGTATTCAGGGTATAATGTAAGGTATATAAGATAGAATGAGAGGATTATGAAGTATAATGTGAGGCATTTTAGGTATAATGTGAGGTATTTTGGGTCTTAAGTGGTATGAGGTATAATGAAAGGTTTATGAAGTATAATGTGAGGTATTTGAGGTATAATGTAAGGTAAATAAGGTATAATGAGAGGTACATGAAGTATAATGTGAGTTATTTTAGCTATTATGTGTGGTATTCTGGGTTTTATGTGGTATGAGGTATAATAAGAGGTATATGAAGTATAATGTGAGGTATCTGAGGTATAATGTGAGGTAAATAAGTTACAATAAGAGGTACATGAAGTATAATGTGAGGTATTTTAGGTCTAATGTGAGGTATATTTCTGATACATGTGTCAGTACATTATTTTTGTCATCATTATTACAGGAGCGAGGCAAAGCTATGGCGAGCGACATCGTGTTGCTATTGAAGGGTCTGGCCAAGTTAAGCCAAGCGGTGCTCGAGACGCAGAAGAGCGTCGTGGGTACTGGAGGAGGGGTGGTTCAGAGCATGCAGATGACAGCAGAGCAGGCCATGGGTGTGGCCATGCAGAAAATACAGGTGAGTTCTGCTCCTCAACATCCATCTTTATAAATCGGTTTTATATCAGCACAGTCACTCAAGATCTTCCACACACATCCAACCCATGTAAAGCATATCTTCATGGAGCTGGATTTGTGCATAGGGGCATTGTCATGCTGGAACGGGTTTGGGTCTCCTAGTTCAAGTGAAAGTGGAAAGATTTCATGCTACAACATCTAAAGACATCCTGTACAATTTTGTGCCTATAACTTTATGCTAACAGTTTTGGAAATGAGCATGTATGCATGGAAAAGTCGTGTGTTCCAAAACATTTGACAACACAGTACTATATAGTGTAGCTATAAATGCTGAGATGTAGCAGATTCTTGCAGTTCTTGCGTTTGTGCTTGAAGTATCGAAACTGAGGTGTTCTTTTTAAAGCCAGCTTCTGATCTGTGATGGTTGCAGGAATTCACAGGCCAGCAGCATAGCGTGACCGACTTCAGCACAGGAATGGATGATGAGTCTACTTTCCCCAGTGAGGAAGATTTCAAGGTTGATGGTGTGATGCAGACAGAGCGATCTGATAACGCATCCACAGAAGGGACCGGGAAGTCGTACCACTCGGGAGTCAAATCAAACATCTTTAGTGGCTATAAGGATCCCACAAAGCAGTTCACAGGGACTCGCTTGTATCACCAAGATCACTCGTCTGTAGGTGGACTCACGGCTGAAGACATCAACAAAGCCAGGGAGGCCAAACGGAGCATCAGCAAACCCCACAAACAAATGGTATGCACAGACAAGGTCATTTATGGAGCTTGTCAGTGGCTGTTTATAATGTAATGAGGTCCTGCGAGAAGGTTGAGTTTTTCCTGGTGAAACAACGTGGAAAGGTTATTAAGCAGATTAACTGATTTTTCTCAAACCATCAACCAATGAGGTATAATTTAAAGTATATAAGGTTTCGTGTATAGAATATGAGGCATAAAGTGAGGTGTATTATGGGGTACATGAGGCATAATGTAAGGTATATGAGGTATAATGTAAGGTATATAAGGTGTAGTGTAAGGTACATGAAGTATCATTCAAAGTATATAAGGTATAATATGAGGTATATTGATGTAAATATGAAGTCTATTGTTAGATACAATGAGGTTTAATGCAAATGATATGATGCATAATATGCGTTTTAATGAGGTAATAACTTTAAAGCTTAACGAAATTTGAGTTTTAATGAAGGTTTTGTTGTATTTTACATTTGTTCTTCATACAAACGTTACTCTTTCCATCGATAGACATAAATAAATGCTCTGTTCTGTTTTCAGCTGAGCGAAAGAGCAAGAGAGCAAAAGGTTCCTGTGACACGGCTGGGAAGACTGGCAAATTTCGGAGGTAATCGGACCTGTGTGTGACCTATGAGCTTTTGATTAGATTTTTAACGACTCAAGCCCTTTACGTCTACTCGCAAGTCTGCTGCTATTAACCTGCATAGCCTGTATTTCACAGAAGGCCTGGGTCAATATTTACACAACGCAGTAGCTGTATACAGTATGTCAAGCCAGATCCATGGAGGTGTTATGAGAAGAGGTTCAAGACTGTTCAGGTTCATTTAGTGTGTAATTGTCATTTGTTTTTAATCCTATTTTATTTTTCGAGCGGTTGAGCATCAGCTAAGACGTGAGGCCCAACGTATGGAGTATATATAAAGAGTAATGCGATGAATGGTATAATGTGAGGGACTGTTTATGAGCTATAAAATAAGGTATAAGGTATTCGTTCGGATACAGGTATTTTTTGATGTATAATATGAGGTATAGTCTCAGGTATGTGTGGTATATAAGATTTATTGAGGTATAACAATTGATGTGAGATATAACGAGTTATAATTTGAGCCATGTGAAGTATACGAGGTATACTGTATGGTATATCGAGGTACAATATGAGGTTTAATGTAAGAATATGAGAAATAATGTGAGTACATGAAGTATAATTTAAAGTATAGGAGGTATAATGTATAATTATAAAATAAGGTATAATGCAAAAGTATATGACTTGAGGTAAAAACCTTTGAGCCTCTAATGTAAGGTATATCAAGATATAATGAGGTACAGTGATATGTGATCTATCACATCATGATATCTTCAGGATATATGAAGTATAACGTGTGGTATCTTGAGGTATAATACAAGTGATTTGAGGTATAATTTGAGGTATATGAGGTATAATTTGAGGTATATAAGGTAAAATGTGAGGTATAAGATATAATGTATATATGTATAATGAGGTATATTAGGTATAATAAGAGGTATATTGAGGGACAATGTGAGATAATGAGGTACAATACAAGATGTATGAAGAATAATGTGCAGTATATTGAGGTATAATGTTAGTGATATAAAGTATAATTTGAGGTAAATGAGGTATAAAGTTAGCTATTTTATTAGCTATTTTGAATTGAAATGTGAGGTATAAATTATCAGGAGGTGTAAAGTGTTGTTGCAGCAGTGTGTAATCTGCTTCCCCAAGCACTTGTTTTTCTTCAGGACAACAACAGACTAATCTGCACAAACAGCAGCTTGTTTAATTATTCACTGGCGCTGACCTAGAATCCTGCTAACATGCTAGAAAGGAGTCTTTGTTTACTTTCAGCTGCTTAACCTCAATTACATTAGGGTTAAGTTCAGTACTCCGTCCTCAACTCACCTTCAGGGTCTCTAGAACTTCTCAAACCCTGTGTGATCCAAAGCCTTTGAACGTCAATGCATGCCACAGTTTATAGGACTTGTGTACTGTGTTTATCCTTGTATTATTTTTCAAGGACTTACAAGTCTAAGAATATTTCTACATCCAGAAAGTATTCACAACCCAACAGTTGAAATATTTTAACTATTTAATTTCGAAAGTTTATACCCCATAATGGCAAAACCTTTTTCTGGAGCACCTTGAGAGTTTTTGAGGCATTGATCAGACTCCTTTTATGGCAAATTCATTGGACATAATTTAGAAAGTGCAGATCAGATCAAAACAAAACAAATAAAACATGAGGAGAGCGTCCAAGGAACTAAGTCCAGAGCTCAGAGACTGGATTTTATTGAGGCACAGATCTGGCGAAGGCTACAGAAAACATTTTAAAGCACTGAAGGAAGGAGCACATTGACCTCCGTTATTTTTAAATGGAACACGTTTTGAAGGATCCATTTCTCTTTATGGTTAAACGTGGTCTTGGTGAGAAAATAGGTGACAAAGAACCTGATGGTTAAGCTGGTTGAGCTCCAGAAATAATGTGTGTAGATGGAAAAAAGGTCAACTTTACCAATCTGGCCTTGATGAAGAGTGAAAAAGATGGAAGCATTTCCTTTGTGGTGCAAAACAGCAGTTATTTGGATCACCAGGAACAGGAATATTTCTGGGGTAAAGTTATTGGTTACTCAAATCATAGAAGTCATTGGCTAGGGCACATGTAGAGATCTAGTCATGCTCTTTGTCCCAGAATTCAGAAGGAGTAGAAGGCAATAACCCCACTTTCCACTGGGAGCGAATTCTTCTGCCTTGCGGTCAGTGTTCCCCAGGATCCAGAATAAAGGTCTTACAGACTATGAATGAATGTGGGGAAACTTTAGACAACAACAGAAGTGTCTGAGTTTAATGGTGACTCACATTCACAAGTGAAATATGAATAGAATCTGATGTGGGACCTGGTTTCTGTGCACATTATTTTATAATTGGATTCAAGTACAGATTTGACATTTCATTATTGTCCTGTTTAATGTATGCAGGACTTCTCTTGCTTGTTAAGCTTGATGTCTTCTCAAGGTGTGTGTGTGTGTGTGTGTGTGTGTGTGTGTGTGTGTGTGTGTGTAAAACAGGCCTCGCAGTGGGACTTGGCATAGGAGCTTTGGCTGAGGTGGCCAAGAAAAGTCTGCGCACAGAAGAAAAGAACGGTAATGAAGTAGTACAGCGGAGTGGAAAAATTTAAGTCTGAGACAAAAAGACAGATCTAAAAAAAAAAAAAAAAAACCTTTAAAAAAATAAACGTTTTACTAGTTCATAAATAAAGCGATTGATTTATTGTACCTCCAATACAGAAAATGTAATATATTGTATATACAGAAAATATATGTGCAAAGATTTGTGGACACCTGACCATAAGAACTTTCACATTTAGTTCCTATTTGTCTTTTCTGGGAAAATGTTCCACTCAATTTTAGAGTGTGCTTGTGGACATTTGTTAGATTTCATTCAGCAACAAGGGTGTTAGTAAAATCAGGTACTGATTTATTTGAGGTGAGGAGGCCCAGGGTGTATGTGCTTAATAGGATTTAAGCTCCATAGCAGTCCACTTAAGATTTTCCACACACATCCAACCTATAAAAAACATATCTTCATGGAGCTGGAACAGGTTTGTGTCTCCTTGTTGCAGTGAATGGGGACATTTTCATGCTTCTGCTCCCAATTACATCTGATACAATTGCCTCCAACTTTGTGGTAACAGTTCTGGAAAGAGAAACATACGGTATGGTGTCCTAATATGTTTGGCCATATATTGCATATATATGTACAGTATATATTACACTAAAAAGCAGCCTACTGCTATGGTACATTGTTATTTTAATATTTAATATTAATTAAGTTTGTAACAATTGTCTCGATCCATTCATTTATTTATTTTATTATATTATAATAATAATTGTTCAATACATTTTCAACAAATTAATTATTTGTTATTAAATTTTTAAAAATCTTTTTCCACTCTATTGCAACACTATATTTAAGTATATTACTGCTGTCTGTTTTTCTTTCTTCCTTTCTTTGTTTTTCCTTCATTTTTTAAAGTGTCTACAAAAATAAAATTAAATCTGTTTGTCCCGAATGATTTAAAAAAGAAAAAAACAAAAATTATATATATATATATATATATATATATATATATATATATATATATATATATATATATATATATATATAAAATCCACCTTAAAAAATCCTTATACGTCCCTGAATCATATACTGTTCCATATCTTCATTTGCATTATTTCTCCTCTCAGGAGACAAAAAGGCTGTTTTAGACTCCAGCCCGTTCCTGTCCGAGGCAAACGCCGAGCGCATCGTCAGGACGCTGTGTAAAGTGCGTGGAGCGGCCCTCAAGCTGGGGCAGATGCTCAGCATTCAGGGTAAGTGAAGAAATGTGTTTGCATGCTTGAAGGACCTCATTATATCATAGTCCACATTGACAACATGATGATGTCAACTGGATGTTACTCTAAATGACCCCTGCTCGTTTTTACGGTCTTGGCAGTCATGGGTCATGCTCATCTTTACCAGTAAGGTGACACACTAAAACTCTGCTTACATTACCTCATGGTTGGCGAGAAAGAGAATTATGCTGGGAAATGATTGCTCTTGGTTACATTATGGATTAAAACACAGTATATGGACAATTTTACATTGGGTCCCCATTTGCTGTTACAATACCCTCCACTCTTCTGGGAAGATGTTCCACTAGACTTTGGAGTGTGCTTGTGGAGAAGTATTGAGATGATAGTATATTGTAGTATAAGTGAAAAGGCCTGGTGTTGGAGTTCCAATTCATCCCAAAGCTTGTTCGCTCTCTACAGCAGATCACTCCAGACCTTCCACGCACATCCAACCCATGTAAAGCATATCTTCATCACGCTAGCTTTGTGCACAGACACATTGTCGTGCTGGGAAAGGATTCCGGTTTCCTACTTGAAGAAACAATGTATAGTTTGAGCAGTCTATACAACTGGGTGCCTCCAGATTTTTTGGTAACCGTTCCAGGAGAAAGCGAATACGTCTGGAAAGAACCGAGGTGTCCCAATTTAAACAGCGCATGGCCATCATTGCATTTGTAGCCTCGAACAGTTAGAACTCCTAGAACGAGCCATGTCATGGTCTGAGCTTTAAATAAACCAGCAGCCATGCCGAGAAACTTGACCTTTCCCTCTGGAGAGCTGAGAGGATTGTCAGTCGCTCACAATAAGCACAGATGGCTTGTAATAAACAAATAGCTGAGAGATGTTCACATCGACTGTTTTGGCACCTCTCTCTTCTAAAAGCCTGCTTGGATGATTCAAGCGAACCGTGTGAAATGTGACTTCAGTAAAAGTGTCTCTTTAAACTCTCACTTGAGTAAAACTACAACAGTATTTGCCTTCAAATGTACTTAAGTGTCCAAATTACTGATTTATTATCGCTATAACGTTTCTATTATCCACGTTTTTGTCACAAGTCTTAAAGTTTATGTGAAAAGACTCTGTTACTCTCAGCACAACAATCTATTAATAGAATATTAATGAGTCGATCACTAATCGATTTCTATTACAATTTACTACAACTTTTTAACAACTTTAATTATGTAAATGTGGTGAAGTGTGTCGTGGCGAGTTCGAGTTTGGAGTTTTAATCATTTATTCCTTATGAAATGTCCCGCTTGCTTGTTGAACTGACGCTGAACTGTATGTTGGTAATCAGTGGATCAACCAATCAAAACAAGAGCGTGCAGAAACGACCGATTTTTTAAAAACTGAGTTGAATAAAACTTGAGTTGAGTCGACTTTGAAATGTAGTGATGTTACAGTTTCCCTAAATGGAAAAAAACTTATGAACTTAAAAAAACAAAAAACAAAAAAAGTATGTGAAAAAGCTACTTAAGTACAGTAACCAATTACATTTACTTCCTTCCTGTCCACTAGTGGTACATTTGGTACTTCTGATGAAATTTATAGTTTATAAAAAGAACTACTTTGTAGGATCAAATGTTTGTAGACACCTTGCCATAACACCTATATGTCAGTTTTGCTCTAAACAAGTATACAATTGTATCGAAGGTCCTGAAAGAAAACTCAACTAATGAAAAACATCTTTGGGAAGTTTTACCAGAGGCGTGGTAACGTTTTTCAGCTGTCCGAATGCCAAGAGTCACAAATCAGGAATGACCCCCTTTATAAAAAATAAAGTCTGTACAAATATATATTTATTTGGTCGATTAGAGACACTGTGGGGGAGGATGGTTTCACCTCATCCATGAAGTTACTGAGCAAATCATGGATATTCGGTGCGACCCAAATGAGAAAGTCTGGTTCCTCTCAAGGTTTCTTCCTCATGCCATCCCAGGGATCTCTGTAAAGCTGGTCTGAGATAATAAGTGCTCTATAAATATAAATGAAGGTATTTCCTTTGACCAATTGAATTCAATATACATCACATGGCCCAGTTTGTTGCAAAGAAACAAAAGGAACGTGTGTCTCAAAAATCCATAAAAGATTAGATGTTTCCACACTTTTGACAAGTAATAAGTGGGACAGAGGTCCTTTATCAGCATTTTTACTATCTTTATTTTTAAAATGCACATATTTCCGTATGCGTATTTACACACTATAAAACGTGTACAGTATAAACAGGTGTTCTTTGAGGTTCTAGGCATTTATATCTCCTT
Source organism: Silurus meridionalis (assembly GCF_014805685.1). Classification (NCBI taxonomy): domain Eukaryota; kingdom Metazoa; phylum Chordata; class Actinopteri; order Siluriformes; family Siluridae; genus Silurus; species Silurus meridionalis. Next base: position 21,715,035 of record NC_060901.1, read on the forward strand.
CGTCCCCTACCCCCCCTTCCAGACGACGCGTTCATCAATCCTCACCTGGCGAAGATCTTCGAGCGAGTCCGGCAGAGCGCAGACTTCATGCCCATCAAGCAGATGACGGTACACACATACGGTTGATTCGTATGTATAAAAATATGTAGTTGAGGTTGGACAAAATCAACGATAATTGATTCATAGATATTATAAATTTGTTGAAATTATATTGTATATTATTATTATATATACACACACACACACACACACACACACACACAGTATATACACTGTATGGATAAAAGTATTGAGACACCTACCTTCTTCAAAAAATATGTGGTTCAGCACTTGAACAGCTCCATGAAGATCTGCTTTCCATGGATGGAATATGGTGGATGATCTTGAGTGGCCTGCTGTAAATTTCAAACCATCCTAGACATCCTCACCACCTCACCTACACCATTACTTGCACCCTTGTGGCTCATTAAAATCTCACACCCTCCAAAAAATCTATTCGAACATCTTCTTAGAAGATTTGAGCTTATTATAAGAGCAAAATTCGAAATTAAATTATGATGAATGGAGCAGGTGTACTAACTTATAAACTGGTTTGTTTGTATGAATTCGGGTTCGAAATAATGAATTCAAGGCCAATGGAAATTTGACCTTGATTTTAGATCTTTTTTTTAGATCAGTGTTTCCTACAAATATGTGGAAATGAAATGACCTCTGATTGACTGTCTCTGCACCTGAACCTTGCTATTAATGCAGCACAGTTAATTGACTTTTTTGCAAGTCATCATAGTCATAATAGGAAAGAAATCCCGACCGGCATTGGCGCGAGGTCTTACTTTAATATCGTTAAATCAACTGAGCAGCTATGGGGTTAAGGGCCTTACTCAGGGGCCCTATGGAGGAAGCACTGGTGTCATATAGTTTCATTAGGATTTTATCAAAGTATGACTGTGTATCCAATCATCTGTGTACAGAAAGCTCTAAATAATGACCTGGGCCCAAACTGGAGGGACAAACTGGAGATGTTCGAGGAGAGACCGTTTGCCGCTGCCTCCATCGGCCAAGTGCACCTGGCCAGGATGAAGGATGGTCGAGAGGTAGCTATGAAGATCCAGGTGAGGTCTGACTTCAAAATGCAAACTAACATTTAGAGGTGAACCCGAATAGTCAAAGATTCGATACGAGGAGCCTGATACGTCTACCCGATCTCTCAGAGGCGTCATAAAACCAGGATTGTACCATTTTCATTTCTATGGGGGTGCTCAATGTCTGATTTCACATAGATTTTACGTTTCCCTAACAAGTTAATTTATAAGTTAATGCTGTAAATACACACGTAAAAAGAAAGAAGCTTTTTAATACATATCTTGAACGTGCGTGAAATAAATCCGAGCACCCCTGTGACATTTCACTTTCCGTGATCCGTAAGCGCCTTAGGGGCAGGGATTCTCCGTTGATATTCTGTTGTAATTTCATTCAAAAATGGTGTGTGTATGTGTTTGCAGTACCCCGGCGTCGCGCAGAGCATCAACAGTGACGTGAACAACCTGATGACGGTCCTGAGCATGAGCAACGCCCTTCCTGAAGGTGATTCTTACTGATTAATCTACATAAGGTCATCAGCATCACCTTGATGGATCATTATGTACATTTATACAGTACACTATATAGTCAAAGGTATTTGGATACTGGATCTGGGTTTTTTCCAAGCTGTTACCACAAACATGAACGTCCATGATTTTACGAGTGGCCTGCTATAGCGCTCTGACCTCAACCCAATAGACAGTGGACCTGCTGGAATTCATTTTCTGGGGCGCTGGAAACCAAATACTGGTCCTGCTGCTGGGTTGTTGTTCTTGTTGGCCCTGTCCACATCTTCTTCTGTAATCTCCAAGTGCTCTTGGGTGGTGCACCAACTTAGGTGACCTCCTCATCAGTATTTGACTTTACTAATGCACTTGTAGCGCAATAATCTTCAATCTCCCAAATCCAAAACATCTGGTGAAACATCTTCTTAGAAGAATAAAGCTTATTATAAGAGCAAATTGGGACTAATTGTGGAATGGGATGTACATAATATCAAAATATAGACTTTTGGCTATATAGTGTACTGTATCTGTGATTTCTTTTGGAAAATATTTAATCCAATTGAATTTTATTTATCCCTTTAACGATTTGCTCTTTTCCTTTTATGTGCTTTTACCTGAGTAGGTCTGTTTCCAGAGCACTTGATAGATGTGATGCGGCGAGAGCTGGCCCTGGAGTGTGATTATATCCGGGAGGCTGAGTGTGCTCGCAAATTCAAGTGAGTTACCTGGTGGGAGACATCAGAAATAGTCAAAAGCAGATCTATTTTTGGTTCAGGAATCACACATTCCTCTTCCTAATCAATTCGAACTCCAAACTGAGTACAGCATAGGGTTTTACCACAAAGTTAAAGGCACACAATGGGCATTCCATCGGTTGTGTGGAAGATCTTGAATGGCCCTGACTTTACTGAAAGGCCAAATAAATTCGCACACAACTCAATCACGCTCCAAAACCTGGAGCGTCTGGAACATCTTCCAAGAGGAATGAAGGTTTTTCCTAACATGCACACGTACAGTAGCGTCTTGGGACATGCTAAAGGTCCTCTTAAAGCATATGATGTTGGCTTACAGACACAGCGAAAGATTTAATGTATTAGTGAGGAACACTGATGTAAACACAAGCCATAAAACCTCCACCACCATGCTTCACCAGTGGGCTTGTATGTTTTGGATATGTTTTCTTTATACTTATTTTTCATTATTTGTGGTAGAGCTGGAGGTAAATATTGATTCCAGAACCTCTGTGGCTTATTTCTTTACTTTTGCAATTTCCAATCCAGCCTGTAAATCTCCAGAGCCACAAGACACACTCGGTGTAACAAACTGTTGCCGCATACATGTTTAACCGAGAAGTTTCGGAGTTGAGATGGAAAGAAGCCAGAGTAGATTTTCGACTTTGATATCCATTACCAAATACAAAATAGGGTATTATAGATAGACTCATGTGATCACCTGCTATAAATAACCATTACTCAGAAGGGTTTTGTATTTTTTTTGGTCAAGTGTCAAGTTTTGATGACTCAATGCCAAGCAACTGCAGCAAGGTGGTAAATATAGCTGAATTTCGAAATCAAACCTGTCGACAACAAGGGCACATGGGTCATTCCACTGTTCCAGACATAACATTGAAACCACCTGCTGAATATTGTGTAGGTCTTTTTTTGTGCCACCAACACAAACAAACCCCACAAACAAAATATCTTAGATTGAGCTCTGGGGAATTAAGAGTCAGAGTCAACACCATAAACTCTTTCGGAATGGTTTAGAGTAACATGCTAGAACTCAGGGTTTTCAAGAAGAACATTGCACCAGGGAATCACAATGCCTTTGCCGTCTGGTGCTATTTGTTCCCCAAGCCTCCATCCGTCGTCTATTGCTTCATGGTCCAGTTCTCATGCTCACATCTTCATTGGAGGACATGATCAGCATGTGATCCCTATCAGAGCCAGCGCAAACTTTATCAGCCATTTGTGCTAGGCTAAATCTTATGTAAGATACAATCATGCATCAGTGAGCCAAAAGTGACCCTGTCCCGATCCATGACCCTGGTTTCGGTTCACTGGTTGTCCATTCATGCGCCATTTTTGTTGGGTCCTAACTCCATACATATAAGAAACACCAGCTGTTTCAGAGATCTAGACATCGTCTAGTCGCTTAGACAGCCCAACTAGAGGCCCTATTTCTGCTACATAATTCTCAGCTGTTTTTTTTTGTTTGTTTTTTTTACAGAGAGCTCTTGAAAGACCATCCCTTCTTCTACGTTCCTGCCGTGATTGACGAACTGTGCAGCCGGCACGTTCTCACCACCGAGATGGTCCAAGGTTTCCCACTGGATCAGGCTGAGGGACTCTCACAGGAGCTCAAAAATGAGGTGAGCTTCATTTCCATGTACACTTTCCATATGAATGGCATGGAACAGTCATTTGTTTTAGTGATGTCTACAGTCTCTCCAAAATTACAGAACCTCCAGAATTATTGGCACCCTTCAAGAAATTATTAAAATAATTAACGGAAATGAAAAATTCTCTAACAAACTTTGGATTGTTGCCGAACAAAATAATTGGCACCCCAAGAATATTTATAAAAAGACTAAAAGACATTCGACCTCTGGAACTGATCGGGAACGCGGCCGTACAACTTCCTAGGTTCTCCCACACCACCTCCTCTCCTTCCTCTGGCTTCCTGTAGGTGCTCACATCTGAAAAACATTGAAGCTTGCTTACAAGGCCAAAGACAGACCATCCTTCAACCTCACAGCTTTAATCCTATTTCCGCATCCTGAACCTCTGCTTGATCCCACCATCCCTCAGGGTACAAGGGAAACATGTTAGGAGACACTTCTCTGGTGTGGCACCAAGGTGGTGGAACGAACTTCTCAGAGTCTCAATAGAGTTTCGGACGGATGCTATTTATATTCTTTGAACTAATAAACCAGGATGAGTGTATTTATGACAGTTGAACTGGATAATGTTTGATTTGTATACCATTTTTAACAATGGATATTGTCTCAAAGCAGCTTTACACAGATAAGGTGGTACATGATGACCTTTTCTTCCTCCTCGTTGCAGATTTGTATGAACATTCTGATTCTGTGCTTGAGAGAGCTGTTTGAATTTCAGTACATGCAAACCGACCCCAACTGGTCCAACTTCCTGTATGACCCACAAACCCACAAGGTATTGAAACGGACGTTCTCTCAGCATGCTTTTTTTTTGCTTATATGATGCAGGAAATGCATAGTATACGCATACAAATCAACTTTTTTCGTATACAGGTTGCATTGTTGGACTTCGGTGCAACTCGAGGCTTTGATGAAAGTTTCACAGACATTTATAGTGAGGTAAAGAATCCTTGATGAGAAATTATAATGTTACATACACACACACATTGTTTGACAGTCATTGTGGGTTTTTTTATCCATTTGTTGTAACAGATCATTAAAGCAGCTGCTGAAGGGGACAGAGAAGGAGTCCTCAGACACTCAATAGACATGAAGTTTCTCACCGGATTTGAGTCAAAGGTACAACATCATGTGTAGTAGAATAACTCTGGTTAAGCTTGTTGGACTTTTGAAGTTCCTGTGGTTGGTAAGTCATGCCCAAATCATCACCTCCACCCTGGTATGAGGTGTTTGGTTAAAACCAAAACACAGTATATCAGCACAAACATCTCCAATTTGGTCTCATATGTCCAAGGGCATTGTTTTTGGAGTCTTATGGTTGGTTCAGATGTAGCTTTCCAAAACCAAAGCCATGCTGCAATGTTCTATTCAGGGAGAAAAGCCTTCCAAACAAACCATAAATTGTTTTAGTCTTTTTGTTATTGTCCAAGTACTTTTGTGCCGATGCTAACTGAGTCCTGTCGAGTCTGCGATCGAACTCCAGAGTCCACCTTGGGGGTGAATTTCCTGGGGCATCCAATCCTGGTAAAGATTGGCAACTGTCTAAATTGTTTTCCAATTGGGATTAATTTCACTACAATAATGAGCTCCACCATCAATAAAGTGTAGAGAGTCTGTTCCAAGAGCAGCTACGCACTACCACCCTCATACTTCACTAATTAGATCCCATGAACTGAATTTGTTTTTCTTTACACTTTGATCTTTTCCGAGAGTTTAATCCTGTTTCCAGAACTTTCGCAGCTCATCTCTGTACTGCGATATTGAATATTGTGATATTGATATTGGTTTAGCTGTTGAAATCAGAAAATTGCCTGTCGATCGCACGTTCCAATATTTCTGAACATCGGTGGGTTCGAACAAACGGTGGCTTTTTGTCATTTTGAAATAGCGAGCCGTCGTATCACTCGTTTCACATTTCAATCCGAATGTCTTGAGTGTTGTGAAGTAAAGCGATACTTTGGGGCGTTCCAATACTTTTGGAGGAGGGCCGTGCGGAGATAAAACGTTCATTTTGTCCTCACTTTCTATAGGCTATGAAGAAAGCCCACGTGGACGCGGTCATGATCCTGGGCGAAGCGTTCGCCTCGGACGAGCTGTTCGATTTTGGGGCTCAAAGCACCACGGAGCGCATCCACAGCCTGATCCCGGTCATGCTGAGGCAGCGGCTGACGCCTCCACCCGAGGAGACCTACTCGCTGCACCGGAAAATGGGAGGCTCTTTCCTTATCTGCTCGCGTCTAAACGCCAAGCTGAGCTGCAAAGACATATTCCAGAAGGCTTACAGCGACTACTGGAGCAAGCGCAAGAAAGCGACCATCCATGCAGAGTAACCTCGTGTGGATGATCAGGGAGGCATGAGGCTTACAGATTCGCGTCTGTCTGTCTGTCTGTCTGTCTGTCTGCCTGCCTGCCTGCCTGTCAGTCTGTCTGTCTGTCTGTCTGTCTATCTAGCTATCTGCTGTTTTAGGAAGTGTGGCGTTATCCATGACCATGATCACGTCCCCTTTGCCCCACATAGTCATTCAGGTGGACGTTGCAGAGGTGTGTAACTAAGAGCGATATTACTATATGGCCGACCATAAGATTCCTATGTGCTTTTTTTTTTTCCACATTTAGTGCCTTCTTAACCTTATAATGAGCTCCACTCTTCTTGGAAAACCACTAGATTTTGTAGAGATTTATGACGTTTTGTTTAACCACAAGGGGGCATTAGTGAGATCTTTCATTCTGTGTTTAATAGAGTATTAGAAGTTTTGATCTTCCACTCTCAAAGCATATCTTCATCGAGATGGCTTTACCTACAGAGAACGTGTTTTCTGGTCTCCCAGTCCAAGTGAAGATCGAATTCAATGCCTGTTCGGGGACGCATATGGCTGAAAAAAGTCTCGATAGTTTTGTCCATATATTGTTGTAGAAAGATGAAGCCAGAACCAGGCTACGGTTTTAGAGAAAACTATGCACTACTTATAACCATCAACGATCCCGGACGCTACGACGTCTTTCGCGCGTGAAGATTTGGCCAGTATTTGAATGTAAATCATAAATATATATATATATTTTTTGTACACATTTTACCAACATATGAATCCACAAGGCTGATGAACTTATTAAAGGATAAAAAGTGATGCGATTTTTTTTAGATGATTATTTGATGAAAATGATTTTGGTGCGAAGCCAAAAACTTTCAAAGCGATCTGTTTTTAATATTTTTTTTCCAACAACATTAATGACAAAAAATATATATAAAAGTGTGAGTCACTTGTGTTGTATTTTATTGCCATGGACACACACACACACACACACACCTTTCTGGAGGCCAATCATCCGCCTCTTCATCGACACAGCTGTAATAAATAATAAATACTTTAGTTTTTTTATAAAATGTATAAATTAGATAATTGATTTGAATCCAATCATCAATAAGAAAAAACGTAATTTATGTACAAAAGATGACCAAATACATGCTTCTCCAAAAGTATTGGAACAGCAAGCAGATCATTACAAGGTTTCGACGCTATAAAGATCGGTACAATTTAAAAATAAAATAGAAAAGAACAACTCCAAACAGGACATCATCCGTTTTTTTTCCAGTGATGAGAAATATTGGATCACGTGATACTTGTAACCAGGTTGATTAATTAAATTAATTAATAGTTCTGAATATCACCTCTAATGTTGGGCAATTATATATTGTGCCACAAGATGGCAGTATCTGATGTTCAGACACCTCTCATTTAAAGCAATTAGCTATTAATTGCCATCTCGAGAAACACTAATATTAATTATAATAATAATAATAATTAACATGTTAAAACATAAGCTTATAAATAAAAACCTACAATATGCAATATCCCATCTCACCACAAGATAGCAGCACAAACATGTTTATGGCGGCTGTTGAAATTAGGGATGGCCTGATGGTGGCGCTGTAGCCCAGGACGGTATGTGTTTTTCAAGTTCATTTGCAAAAGATGCCATTGCAGGAATTGTGTCCTCTTTTGAGCAGAAGGAAGGTTTATTAAGAACATGGCTGCCCATTACTAATGAGTTCTAATGGTGCAAAACTTATCTACATGCAAATCTGTGAAGAGGGTTTGTTTTTTTGGGTTGATCAAAAACTTCAAAATCAGCGAACCAATCAGATTGCAGCAAGTATTTGATTGAAAGGCCAATCGGACTGGAGCAAGCCTTTCAATGCATTTCATCACATATTTGTAATATATACATTTATGACAAATAAACGACCTTGCACCATGACCTTGGTCCACAATAAGCTTTCTCAAAATCCAACTTCCAGAATACAACAAGGCCCACAAACATGGGAGATGACTACAAATCCCAGCACATCACTTCATCAAAGTAATTTTTTCCATATAAAATAGACTCTATGGAGTTTTTTAGCCATATGAGGTTCTTCCCCAAACCTGAAGGCACACAATTGTATAAGACACCAGGTCCATGAAGATCTGCTTTCCTTGGGTGGAAGTTGAAGCTCATACTCTATTGAACACCTTTTGTCTATATAGTAACACCCGAGTTAATTGACGATAATTGATGACTAGTATTAAAATAATTAATTAATTAAAATTTGATTTTACCTTAGAATAGATTTGAATTATTACTTACGATTGAAACCATTTCTAAAAGGCAGCATCGAGCACACACAGCTTTTCACAGTTGCATTTATTTGAAAACACGATCCAGATTTTTTTTTTTTAATTATCATTATTATTATTTTTTATCATTTATTGTCCAAAAAAAAATCATGTATGATAATGTATTTTTTTTTCCACTGACATCACAAAGTTTACCCAGTTATGTATATCATGTACGTCTTTCTCTCTCGTTACAATGATTTATGCTTTATGATACCTCGGGGTTTTAAACATATTAATACACTCAACAATGAATACCAGGTACTATTGACAAAAAAAAAAAAAAAAAAAAAGAAAAATGTCCAAGGAGTAAATAACATGGATCAAATACACACAGTACAAAAAATTACAGATTTTACATAACATGGGAGTTCTCTGGCTCCATGCTCCAGTTAAATCATTTTAATCAGAAACAGGGTTTTTTTTTTTTTTTTTTTTTGCATGAATCCCACTTCCAAAAAAATCTTATATATAGCATCAGTTAAATTTTTTATTTATATTAATATATATATATATATATATATATATATATATATATATATATATATATATATATAAATCATTTATAGAACAGGATTATCTTTTAGAAAAATGTAAGAAATATAAAGTGCATTTTTAAGAGTTATTATTGGAGTTGACCAATTTATAACTTACAAAAAGTAAAAAAAAAAAAAAAAAAAAAAAAAAATTGTGGAATGTATGGCCCATAATAAACTCCTTTAATGTACGTATATGCATATGAGTATATAGGATTAGGGGCAAATATTTATATATTTATTTATATATATATATATCTATATCACACACATATACATACATCTGTTGGAATGTGACCCATTAAAAAAAAATAAAATAAAAAAAAAAAAAAAAAACAATACTTAAAGCGACATGATTGACATTTGACGTTTTCCAAATGTATTTCCAAAAGCAAGCAAAAACGCCGATTAACTTAATGCTTGACAGTTCGACGTAAAACAGCAGCAATATCACAACTAGTGTGGAACCTATTACTTCGGGAGGAAAAAAGAAAAAAAAAACAACAAAGGGGGGCGGCGTTTAACTTAAAGCTGTCATCCACCATACTGTATCCGGTGGGTCGCCGATATAAAAAAGAGGAAAGAAAAAAAAATGACACTTTGTGAGTCTAAAAGAAAACCCAAGAAAGCAAACGTTTGGCTTGAAGGATATGAATATTTCTAATAGAAAGCAATTTTTTTTTAATAGTATACATATTTTGTTCTTATTATTCATCTTATTATTATTCCATAGTAAAATCCATGCTTCGCAAAAAGGCATCCACGACATTAAGAAAGTTTTTTTTTCCTTTTTTTCTTTTTTTTGTACAATTTATGAAACAAGATACAATAAATATTATAGAATTGATGCTGTACACACACAAAAAAAGCCATTTCATTTGACCCATATAAAAATATGTTTTTTGTTTTTTTTAGTGCAACCGTACATATATTGATACTTCACATCATTTAGACACAAGGGCTTTTTCGGGTGGGGGTGGGGGAGGGTTTGAGGGATTTTTAGATTGTCCAAAAAAAGAAACAAAAAAAGAGACAGCATTCTGCATTTAATACAAAGCTGATACACAAAAGTCTGCCGTATTTACACGTCTTCATGTTTTATATGCTCATAAGAATATAGCATAATTGAAAAACAAACAAACAAACAAACAAAAACCCAAAGGCACAAAGATCTGTACATTTTTTTTTTTTTAGAGTACCAGACAAGATTTCATAAGCAATTTTGGTCAGGCTCATATACATGTATAAGTTAACATAAAGGTTATTCTCCGACATTTCTTTTAAATAAGAAAAGTAACCATAGTTAAAACGGCAACCCGGGTTATAAAAGGCATGCTACGCTGTACATGTACACACTAGTATTTGAGTGCGACGGTGTATGTGTAAACATACAGGATGAGTGTAATGTACGATCCACCATTTTGATTCAGCTGTTGTCAGTCGTTTGTTGCGCTGGACGGATTCTTGAACTCTTTTCCCTGTTGGCCAGGTGCCCTCTCTGTAGCCTCGGTAATGTAAAAAGAGGGACAGGTTCCTCCTTCAGGAGCTTTCGATGCCCCAGTTTCTGTGTTAGAGGGCCTGAAATCTGGGCTACATAACCTCTGAATCCCTTGCTGTACACTCAAAGAATGCGACAACGTGTGCTGTTGGATCTGCTCGATGGAACCAGCCACCTTTGCTGAGGGTTCCTCTGAGGCGATGCACAAAGAAGCGATGGCTTTAGTGCACGTCATGATGCCTTCTTCTTGCTTGATCTCCTTGTCGCTCGGGCATTTCAGGTCATCTCTGGGCCTAGATGGGGCTGACCTCTGAGCTTTCAGGAACAGTGTCATGTCTTGCGGTTGAGGTGAATCCTCTGCTCCTTCAGTATTCGACTCAGAACCCTCGGAGAAGTGCAAAGGCGCCTCGCCGGACTCCTCCGGTGCACTCGTCTTGAGAGGAAGGCGAGCCGGGTGGGCAAGGCCCGGCACAATTTGGATTCCACCAATTGGAATCATAGGGAATAAGGTGCGAACCTGTTGCTGAGAGTGGAGGGGGAGATGGCTAAATAGACCTTGGTGTGTTGAGGGAGCGTCTGTGCTGTGTTTATCTCCTTGGGAATAGCACATCTTCCTCTGCATCAAAAAAAATATAGATTTGGGTGATTAGCTTGATGCTAGTCAATATGATTACTGGTTGAAACCAGAAGGGCACTGTTTTATTCAGTGTAATATATATACAGTGGAACCCGGTTATGTCGCCGGCGTAGGGGTGTGCCAAAAAGCGTTGAGATAACCGATGATCGAGATAAATAAAAAACCAATATGGGGGCAATATATTAACGTGCTTGAAATTTCTTTATGTACATGATGTGCGTTAATAAATAAGAATGTGCATGCACTTGTTTTTGGAGGTCTTTTACACAACAGCGTTGCTGCGATTTGTTTGATGAAGACATGCTATAAAAATGTACATACATATTTGTTTACACCAAAAGGCATATGTACACCAACTAACAGCAGAGTACACCAGTATACAATATAAACCACCGTCGAGTCTAAAAACAAACCTTTATTATATTCTCCAACATTGCAAACACAAAGATCGCTCACAAAATCACACAAAATGTGCGGAGTGTAGTTCGTTTTTACAAAAAGCTAACCAGTGTCAAAATTTTATTCTCGATTCATTTCACTCTGACACACAGATCTGAAAAGTATCCTACTCCTGTAGCATCTGTAAGACTTGATTTTTCCGCCACTTCCGTGAGTTTTTCTGCGGCCGTGCCGTCTCACTACTGTATTTTCGCGTATATAAGACGCACCCTGGGTGAGGGGTATGTAAAACTTTCTATAAGACGCGTCTTATATACGCAAAAATACGGTAGTGAGATGGTGACGTGGCAAAAGCCGGCGATTGGTCATGCGGATCGAGATAACCGACGTTAAGTGGCAAATTTGCCCCCCTTGTGCTCGAGATATTAGGGTTCGTCGACATAAAAGAATCGACATAAGCGATTAAAAAATGCTAAGACAAAGCAAGAATTTGGCGGTTCCACTTCAAAAACGTCGACTTAATAGGGTTGGCGAGTTAACCGAGGTTGAGATATTGGGTTCCACTGTATATATATATATATATATATATATATATATATATATATATATATATATATATATATATGTATAAATAAATATTACCTTATCCAAAGTGACTTACATTTATCTCATACAACTGAGTAGCAGTTAAGTTGTTAAGGGCCATGCTCAGGGGCCCAGGACTGGCTGCTTGGGTGTGGCTGGGATTTAAACTCACAATCTTCTGTGCCTACGTTCAATGCCTTAACCACTTAGATACCACCACCCAGGTCAGCCATACCAGTTGTCAAACCCCCCACCTTCTAATTAGTAACCCTTAACCAGTGAGCCTTAACCAGTAAGTTATCTCATCCCCTAAAAACCTCTTGGTTTGAGCTGCCGGTAAAGACTACGTTTGTTGATCAAAATAGGACAAACCAACACAAAGACCAGGGAGCAGATTAATACCATTGTGTACGAACTGTATGGAGATACTACAATGTTTCAACCAACAATGCTGGTTTTAAGTTTTAATAATAACTCTCATTTTCCATTTGGACTTAATCTCGGCTAGTCCTTAGACTCGCCAATGAAAGTCTTGACTACAGCCCTTTAGTCATATCTAAATGATCGATTTTATTTTAGAAATGGTCATAATCTTAAGAAGTATCCATGACAAGACATAAGTCTATAACGGAACATAAATAATCTAATGGTCTCTTACCATATTCATTTCTGAGTGGCTCCTATTCTTCTGAGCACCTGAAGCCACCTCTCTGTGTGGATGCTGGTTAATTGTCCAAGGTCCACTGTGTGCATGAGTTGCCCTTCTCGGCGACAATGGTCTGAGCACACCCTTGTAGCGGCCTCTTGGAGACAGCTCACGTCTCCCAGAGAGATCTCTTGTGGGAGACGCTTGACACCCGGTGTGGGAGATAGGTGAAAGAAGGTCCCTGGGAGACATGTCTCTCCTCGGAGATAAATCCTTTCTATAGATATCTCTCCTAGGAGACAGGGGTCTAAGGGGGGATGCTTCCCTTCTTGGTGACAAACGACCCCGTGGGGAGAGGTCCCGTTTTGGGGACAAGTACCTACATTTGGGTGAGGGCTCTCTAAGAGGTGAGGAGTCACAGCTGGGTGAGGACAGATGAGAAGGAGAGAATTCAAACGAAGATGAACTGTGCTCTGGAGACAAGCCAGGATCTTCCTCCATGGAGCTAGGCATCTCTAATCTGTTTTTAGGTTCTTCACCTAAAGCTCCCTGCAGCAGTTTCTGGTATTCTGCCATTTGGCTCTCTCTTGCCTTCTCACTAGGCACCATAAGTTGAGTGATTTGAATACTGGGCAAACTAGAATAATATCCAAACAGTGGCTGCTTAGGGGCTGAGCCTAATGGATCAGGGCCAACATCATGCGATGCAGCGACAGCAGTGACAGAATGTGAAGGGATGACATAGGGTTGTGGGCTTGTGCTTCGAGAGAGTGTCTTTGGTGTTGAATCACCATCATAGTCATCATCTTCATCTTCGTCCTCATCCACCTCATCGCCATCTTCCTCGACGCCATCTGAGTCATCAGCATCCGAAAATTGGTGCTCCGCCATGATTTCTAACATGCCCATCTTTCCAGTATCTCTTTGGACCTCCTCAGCAGGATCTGAAATTTGAAAAAATATTTTAAAAGGACCCCAGCAATTTTTAAATTAAACGAATAGTATTGCACACTGTACAGGGCTTACTCACAATATACATCACAATAATTATCTTTTCTCAAAATAAAAGATTCATTCATACCAACTCCCTCCACATCTTCTATGCATGTCACAGACACCCCGAGTTCCAAGCATTTCTTCATGTGGGCTTTCGACTTCATGTGCTTTGTTAGGTTTCCTGAAACCAGAAATTAAAAATGTTTAAACATGGCAACTACGTGATATTCGAAATGAAACACTTTGCCATTGTCTTTCAATTTATCTAGACCAATCTAAACAAACAAAGAATTAAAAATACAAGGTAACTGAGAACCCACCTTTCGTTTTAAAGGCAAAGTTGCAGAACTTGCAGACGTATGGCCGGACGTCAGTGTGAGTTCGAATGTGTTTCTTCAGCATGCTGGGCTTTTTACACCGGATACCACACTCCTCACAGATGTATTTTCCTCGACCTCGGCCCCGCACATAAACATAGTCCTCGTTGGATTTGAACCTGAATTTAACATATTGATACATTGTTGTCCGATTGTTTCATGTGCAAGTGAACGTTATAAAAGCTAAACATTTCCATTTATGGCGTTTGCAGATGCCTTTATACAGAGTGACAATGTTCTTGTTTATCCAACTGAGCAGTTGAGAGTTAAGGGCCTTGCTCAAGGGCCCAAACAGTGGCAGTTTAGCAGATTTGAACTCATGACCTTGCGATCAGAAGTCCAACATTTTAACCACTACCACTCACCTGAAACAACAGTCAAGGTTATCATTTTTTGTAATTCAATTCACAGGTATTCAATTAACTTTTGTAGAGGCAATAAATGTTTAAGTTGTTTACAGAAACACACCCTGAAAAACCGAACTTTGTCTCACCACATAATATTAAAAAAATATTTAAGGGGAGCCAAACAAGGACCTTGTGATTGATATTCGAATACTGTGATGCCGCAAATCTGAACCTACCCTCCTTCGAAGATTTTAATGCGTGTGGGTTCAGCCTGTTTTAACGAAGCCTCCTTCTCTCCATGGTCCTCTTTCACTCTGTCCCTTGAGATTACACCTTTAATTTTCTTTCCCAGCTTGCTAATATCCAGCTTCATTAGATCTGGCTTCATCTGTAAAATGACAAGAAGGGTTTGTTCCAAATTCTAAACATACAGAATTTAAAAATTTTAATTTTATATGATGTTTTTGAGTTTAACAGAGCCTTAGGAAATCATTACCTGCTCAAACTTCTGTTTCCACAACAGGGATGAGACAAGTTTTCCAGTCCCTGGCTGATACATTGCAGCCATTGTATAAGTTTCTGTGTTCCTCCTCTGTTTGGAGCAGAGTAATGCCAGGGTTGCCTTGGTGCTGAGGCTGAGTGGGTTTGGGTTATAGGAGCTGACGCACCAAGAGCCATAAACAGAGGTTAAGGGAGTTGTCTGAGAGTAGTTTGGCTTGGTGTAATTCAGGTAGCACCAGCTAACACTTGTTGGCGTACGTAGACTTGGGAACTGGAAGAACTGATCAACATCTGCTAAGTCAGTCAGCAGGAGAGTGCTCCCACATACAGCACTACCCTGACTGGCAAGTTGCACCAACATGTTTATCGGGATCTTGGTCTGCTTCAGTTCATCTTGAGTGTCGCTCGAAGAGACCATAAACTCATTGCCTGAGGTGGCGTCTGGACTGGATTTGTCTACATCAAGCTCCTCTGGGGACTCTGCTCTTTTTGAAGTGTTCATCACAATCTGTAGAGGTGGAGTAAAGCTTTCCTTGTGTGGCACTTCAGACACCGAGGACGATGGGTAATTTGCTGGTGGAGATGAGGACATCCTCTCCAGATCATCTGCTGAGTCGCCTCTCTTTAAAACATCAGGTTGTGATGAGGTGTCGCAGTCATTTGGGGCACCTGAATTACTAAGCTCGACTGCACTTAGCTCTTTCACTATTTGACCATACATCTTTTCTTCCTTAATTCGTTTCTGTTGCTTCGTTCCAATGAAAAGTTCAAGACTGCTGGCCGGGGACAGCATTCGCTTACTTCCTCCGATACTAGATGATGCATCTGTAGTTGAAATAGTTCCTGATGTCAAAGACAAAGGTATACCAGTATTAAGTCTTCCAGGTAATGGTTCAGGAACTTTCCAAAGTGGATATTGCAACGATCCTTCAGGATGACCTAATATTTTTGATAGACTTAACCCGATTGGGTGTTTTGAAGATATGCCTTTTTCTGAACCTATTAATTGGAGAGGAGTGGTACCCTGAGCATGAGTAGCAAGATCTTGTGAAACACTTGTGTACATAACACTACCGTACAATGGCATGTTGGTTTGGATTCTAACAGGGACTAGCGTTCCAGAAAATGAGGACTGTGAACCAACATTTTGAGTGGCAAAGGCAGGTTGAATTTGCTGTAAGAAAACAGAGTTTGTAGTGAGCACTTTTGGCATTTGTGAAGAAGCTCTCGAGACATAGGGATAGGTTTGACCCGACCCCTCAATATTTGATTCTTTAGGCACCTGTATTTGATGAAGGGGTTGGTGGGATTTCTGGAGATTAGACTGTAGATTAGGTGGTCGGATATGTAATTTCTGCGGCTGATTGATACCCTGGTGCTGCCTTGGTCGTGTTGAGTCAGTGTACCAGACAATGTTCTGAAAAAACGCCGATGATACCAAGCTACTCGGAAGTGAGGAGTGTTGAGTTACATCCTGGCTCATGTGCTCATGCACTGAAGCCTCGCTGTCTGTGGACAGTTGCCCTGGCAAGCGTGGTGACTTTTGCAAGTCATCTGATTGGCTGTCTTCACTGATGCTCTGCTGTAGCAAGTGATACGATCCTCTTTTTTGTCTTGATAAATCACTTCCAGCTGCAAGGTGGGGCAAAGACGTTAGATTTGCAGGGCCTTGCCAAGAAGAAGGTAAAGTATGGGGATCAGAAAGCTCTTGTTTGATGTTTAACTCTGAGCATTGCTCTTGAGGTACAACTTCAGGATAGACACTCAGAGATGCCTGTCTAACCAGATATCCACGTCTGCGTTCCTTCATGGATGATGCACTGGCATATACTTCGCCTTGTCTTGAATTCGGTGACAGGCTTCCATAGTCAAATGACTTGCTACGAGTCTCTGGCACCTCAGTTGGCAAACCACAAGGGGACTGTTCTGATGAGGAGCGACGCATTTCCTTGTGATGGCCTGGAATTGACAGAGAATGACCACTCCCTGGTACTGTTAAAAATTCAGATTGCTTACTAAACTCATCTTGCTTAGTTGGCGAGACCGATTTCATGCTTTCCTCTCGATCAAATGACATTGAGAAGCTTGAGCTATGGGACAGGTTGCTCTCTTGACTTGGGCTCCTTGACAGACTGGTACACGTAGACTCGAAGCTTGACTCCCCTGATGAATGCTCTAGGTCTGCAAGACGCAGACGTTTTTTCTTCGGGGGCAATTTCTCTGCTGGGAGTTGGGACAGAGTCTCACTCCTCTGTGGCCACTGGAATTCCTCTACATGCTTCTCTGGTTCTTTAGCTGGCAATTCTGGTTCTTTTTCTGGTTTATCTGGCTCTTCAGTGACTCGAATTTCAGGCACCTGAATGTTCGGTTGGCGTACAAGTTTGTGGGGCATATGGTATTGCTGACTAGGTGAAATGGATGCTAATTCACCGTCACTTTGCTGATGATGCTCCATGCTCTCAGACCTTAGAATAGAGTCAGGACTCTGTACGTCGTCAACATTCTCAGCGTCAGACTGCTCAGAGAGTTGGCCAACAGGCCTCTCGGGCTGATAAGCTTGATGCTCAATTGAATCAGACTTTTCAAATGAGTTTGGCCTGCTAAGCAAGTTGGTATGTTGAATAACAGATATTACATTAACTGCAGCCTTTCGGTCCGTTTCTTGTACCAGGACAACATCATCTGGACACATAACTTTATCAAAACTTTCTGAAGAATTGTAACTGCTATACATAGACCCTCGACCTGTGTGGGGAGCCATTGATGTTTCCTGACTTCCTTGTTTAAGATCATAGTCCCCAGATGCTTCAGGAGAGATGTTTTTCATGTTGTCATACTGCCCGGGGCAATCCTCCTCATCACCAACACTCTTTTCTTTACGTCGTTTTCTTGTGGCCATCTCTGGCATCTTTGCAGCGCAGCCGCCATATAATGCACGCATTTCAGGACATGCGAGTTCTGATCCAGAGCCTTTGAACTCAGACATAAAATGTTCCCTCTCCCCTATTTTCAGTGTTGAGTATGGACCTCCCATCTTGCCATAGTTTTCAGACTCCCCATGCTCAAATGCAGCCTGTCTCCTGAGTCTCCTTAGACCACCTGCCCCTGGATAAAATACATCATCTGGGGACATCATTTCATCAAAGGAGTGACTCCCTCTCAGTGCCGAAGGAACATTAAGATTGGTTGGGGATGGTGTCGGCATGGAGTTGCTCCTTAAAAGGGGGCCGGTCTCAGAAGGAGCTTCCAGGAAAGAACCTTGAGGATACTGCTTTGGGTCGCATGCTGCGACCATTTGCGAGTCAGCAAAATTTCCTCTGAAAAATATGTGATCCTCTGATATCTTTCCCATGTCCATTTCGATCATGGCAGACACGTTTTGTGGGTCAGGATTAGCAGTCATTCCGATTGTAATCGGATGCCTAGATCTGGAGATGGGCCTGTAGTACCAAGATCTTCCAAACATAATCTCTTCGTATGTCTTTGCGTTGGTGTTAGGTGGACTAATCTGCTGTTCGGCACTCTCCGAGCGAGAGAAATAGCCAGAATCTGTGCTACCTTTACTGTGTGGACTTAACAGATTCAAAGACTGCTCAGAGTCCTGGCCTTTTTTATCGGTGAGTCTTAATGCAAGTCTCTGTTTGACAGTATGTGACTCGTCTCCTGGGACCATACCTCTTATACTGGATCCCCTCATTTCTGTGAATGGGGTACACTCTATGGTCGTTGACGAAAGCCCCTGTTTAGGAACAATTAAGATAGGCACTTTCATAGAGGCCATGGCCATCTCTTCTGCCGAGTCTGCATATGCTGGTTCACCTCCTTTATCTAAAGTGCTTTTGTCTGAGTCAAATGATATCTGTGGTATGGAGCTACTTTTTTCTGGGTACATGGCCCCTTCTGCAGTTTCTTCATCAGTGTCAGTGCTTTGATCTCCATCCGACTGTACCTCTGTCTCACCAACTGAAGATGCCTGATCAATATCTGTGCGAGTCGCTAGCTCCGAAAAGGGGACAAGTCCCGCTTTAATAGCATGGGCGTGAGATTTTCTGTGCTTATATAAATTGCTCTTGGTTTTGAATGAAAAGCCACAGGGTTCACATGGATAGGGCCGTTCCCCCGTATGCGACCGTATGTGCTTTTTAAGCACACTGGGCTTAGCACATGCGCGTCCACAGTACTGGCATATGTACTTGCCAGGCTTCTTGGGCTTCTGTTCCTTCTTATGGCCTTCATCTTTTTGCTCGGAGCTTGATTGTGAATACTGGCAAAAAGCGCTAGGTAAACTCGGTGATTTCTGTCGGGGAAAAGCGCCATGGGAACGCGAGTGCACGGAAAACATATCGTCTTGCGGCAGAGACTGCAATTTGCCTGGGAAAGGCCAAGCATGGGGCTCCAAACCAGGTTGTGACTTAGACCCAGTAAGGAAAGACTTCAAGGGTTGCTGTGGGTATGGATGTTGCAACTGATAAGGAAATGACCTGTGAAAAAATTGACTTTCTGCAGGTGACTGAGACTCTGCACTTAAAAGCATCTTTCCAGAAGCCCCAATAACAGTCCCGCTGATACCACTTTGTAAACTTTCCGCGCAAGTGCTTCCTTTTGTACCGGCACAAGGCTCAGACACCCACTTCCTTTGTAAAGAGTTTTTCTCGCGCGGTGCCTTGCTGCATTTCTGTCCAGCAGCTGTTCCATGTGGCTCCATTATTCCGTTTTCAGTCGTGTTTCTCAAGATAGTCTTTAGTAAATCGCATTTAGATATACTGTCATGCCAGGCGACTTACTAACAACAACACCACTTAAACCAAAAGTCCTCCATTTCCATTTTCAGAATCGATCCAGATTTACAAAAATGCATTTTTATAACCAGGAGCCAAAATTATTTTCATCAGTTATTCTTTTGGCATGGTTCTATTCATAAAAATGTTTTAGTTTCATCCAAGTCCACGGTGTTCTCTTCAAGTCTTCCTTAGGTATCTATGAAAAAAAGGGGAGAAAAAAAAAAATCACAATTACAGAACATAATTTAAACATACATATACATACATTATACACACACATGGTAGGGATGGCTGTGGCCAGCGGGCGGGGTGTGCACATGCACATTATGTAATACAATTAAAAAATATATTGAAATTTTCTCACGTTTACCGGTTTTGGAGCACATTGGGAAGCACTGCCGCCTACAGGTACATTTCGGAACCGCAGTGTATAAAATATCGAATTTAGCACAATTTTTATATCATACCTTTTAAAATATTATATATACCGGTTTACCGCCCATCCCTAATATACACATAATTATATATACATACATTTTACACTCACACACATACATATATAAATTATATAATATGTGTGTCTGTGTGTGTGTGTGTGTGTGTGTGTGTGTGTGTGTGTGTGTATGTAAGAGAGAGAGCTTGTTACTGTAATGAGCAGGTAAAAAAACGGCATCAATGAAAAGAAACCCAGTTTCTCAATTCGCCATTAACAAGCATGCCCACTCATTTTCTAAAAAGACACCAATGTCTAAAAATAGTCTATGGAACACGAGTGACGTTAATGTCAGATGCATGTAGGCGTCCACAGCTCAAACCGTGAAGAAACGACACAGTGTTCATGTGCTCCGTTGCTTTTTCTTTCACCTTAACCCATGCACCAAGTAAACACGCGAGACCTTTCTGAATAAACGTTTGCCATATTACACACTTGAGTTACACACCGTGTCTCAGAGAGTACACTCGGGGCTTGTTTGTGGTATAGCACGATGCTCGACATGTATTTTTTTCCTTCATCTATCAGAGCTGGCTGTGAAATCGCGAGGAAACTATGCGACACCGCTGTCTGGGGGCTGGTGTGAGCTAAAAATAGGCCACCAGAAAAAGCCAGTGGTTTTTATAGTACTTGAAACTTTATTGTGTTTTGTTTTCAGTTTCTTCCATTCTTGATGCAGGAAAATATGTGCTCACGGACTAAGAATCACAAGTTTCGAAAGCCACGAGCACAAAGAGCTTCTGGTTTTTGTCGTATAAGCAGCATTGTTTTTGTGCTCGAATACTTAAATGCATTCGTTCGTTCGATGTTCAGGTTTTTTTTTTTTTCTCAGGCTATCGCAAGAACGCTGCTGCAGCCTAAAAGGGGACGGGACTGAAGGCCATCAATGGCCACCATCTGCACTACCAAGCTCAATTCTTTTGGTTTTGGACCATGGAAAGAGAAAATCTGAGAATCCCAATGGAGACCATGCAAAAATAAAAGCAATAAAAGTGTGACCAATATGCAAAAAATAAAAAATAAATTAGGAAGGGGGCAAATACTTTTGCACTGTACTGTATTTCATTGAAGTTAAAAACAAAACAACAAAACATTGGAACGGTTTCTTTTGGAAAGATCCAATTGTTTGTTGCAAGATTGTGAACTCGGTCGAACGGAATGCAAAACAGTGTAACCAGAAGATCAGAACTTTTATTCATCATAGTTTCCTCATGAAGTCGATGTGGTTGAAGTTCACCGATGGACACGCGATTTAAAGCTGGTTACCACGTACCATAAACAAACGACTTTTTACCTGACTTTCTTCTTCTGGCCTCATGTTTTCACATCTCACCCAGTTCTTTCCCACACATAAAGTCAGATCTGGGATCTACAATATTTCCTGCACTGAATCCCCAAATCCACCTCAGATCCTACATACATTAGCAAAACACGTTCCTCTGAAAGTTCATCGCCAGCATCTCCGAGACAAAACCATTCTCCTCATACTACACATGCTGTACTATTTTTCCTTGCAGAAGATTTTTTTTTTTGCTTTGCCAAGCACTTTTTTTTTCTTCGCTGTGGGTTTTTTTTTTGGATTGTGTTAGCAGGATCTGTAGGATCCATCACCCTAAAATGTGTACAAGTCAGCCACCTGGAGCCGAGCGTCCTGCTGACTCCTCATTAGAAGACCAAGCGGATCCCTCGGCTAGGCATCGGGGGAGAGAGGGAGAGAGAGGGAGAGAGAGAGAGAGAGAGAGAGAGAGAGAGAGGCTGATGCAGATAGGGTAGCCAGTTAAAACCACATCCAGATGGTCAGCTGATGGAAGATACAGTAAGAAGCTCTGCAGTGTCAAAAAAAAAAAAAAAAAAGATTTAGACACACAAAAAAAAAGGCGAGCTTACTGGAAGGAGAGTGTCGAAGAAAAGAAACATTTTTACGCCACAAAGCTGCAGACTAAGAAAGAAAAAAAAAAATCTCAAGTGAGATGTGGAGCAGAAAGGAAGCAATTAAAGAAGATGAGGTATTTTTAACGGCGTGGCCGGGAGAGCTCGAATGTACGCGATGATGTGTGTTGAGACGTGTACGAGTGCACAAGGGCTAGAGAGAGAGAGCGGGAGAGAAAGAGAAAGAGAGAAAGAGAGAGGGAGAGAGAAAGTATGCGTGGGAAGCATCCACAGCCATCTCAAGATGGGGTGAAGAGCGTGGGTGACAGTTCCTGTGTAGGAGGGGAAGGCATGAATAACATGCAGAGTTATGTTGCTGATGAATTGTGTTATGAAAAGGAAGGAGGGGTGAGAGAGAGAGAGAGAGAGAGAGAGAGAGAGAGAGAGAGAGAGAGTGTTACACAACGCTTGGTCAGAGTGGGCTGGGAGCGATGTCAGCCGGATTCGCAGCACCGCAACAGCCCTTCAAGACATTTGGTCGAATGCACAATTATCCTCCAGCTGCAACACCAAGCAACGCGAAGAAGCCTGTGAATGCACCGGAAAAAACAGAGCATCCGTCGACGAGACTCTGTATTTAGGCAAATGATGTGCTTTTGCGCTGAAAAGACGTCTGAATAAACACGTGGGGAGGGAAAAAAAATGGAAGATGTGCTCACGCTGCATTTATAAAAACCTTCCATGTCACATTGCTGCAAAAAATACCATCTACATTATACAAAAAACAAAAAAGGCAGTATTCATGAGCGCCACTCTTCTGGGGAGATGTTCCACTAGGTTTTGTGAACGACGAGTCGTCTCGAAGAGCGATTCGTTCATTTTGAGCGAGTTTTTAAATGCGATTCGGAACAACGAGTCGTCTCTAAGAGCGATTCATTCATTTTGAGCGATTTTTTTTGTGCGATTCGTTCATTTTGAATGAGTTTTTAATGTGATTCAAAACGACGAGTCGTCTCGAAGAGCGATCTGTTCAATTTGAGCGAGTTTTTAATGCAATTCATTCATTTTGAGCGAGTTTTGAATGCGATTTGTTCATTTTGAGCGCGTTTTTAATGCAATTCATTTATTTTGAGCGAGTTTTGAATGCGATTCGGAACGACAAGTCGTCTCGAAGAGCGATCTGTTCATTTTGAGCGAGTTTTTAATGCAATTCATTCATTTTGAGCGAGTTTTGAATGCGATCTGTTCATTTTGAGCGAGTTTTTAATGCAATTGATTCATTTTGAGCGAGTTTTGAATGCGATTCGTTCATTCTGAACGAGTTTTTATTGCGATTCGGAACGACGAGTCGTCTCGAAGTGCGATTCGTTCATTTTGAGCAAGTTTTTATTGCGATTCGGAACGAGGAGTCGTCTCGAAGTGCGATTCGTTTATTTTGAGCAAGTTTTTATTGTGATTCGGAACGAGGAGTCGTCTCGAAGTGCGATTCGTTCATTTTGAGCAAGTTTTTATTGCGATTCGGAACGAGGAGTCGTCTCGAAGTGCGATCCGTTCGTTTTGAGCGAGTTTTTTTAAGCGATTTGAAACGACAAGTCGTCTCGAACAGCGATTCGTTCATTTAGAAAGAAATCAAACCGTAACCTGCTTATGAAGACAAGAGACGCAAAGCTGTGAAAGGCAGGAGTTAAATACAATCACTAATCAGTAGGAGGAAAGGAATCAGGTGTGAGGATGCAGTGGCTTGTGGGAAATATAGTCCTGGTTCATTATACCGATATTAGGCCCAAAAAACATTACATCATGTTTAATGAGCGCAAAATTCATGAAGAGGGATAGAGCGAGGGATATTATGGGCTGAACAGATGCAGTACAGGTGAAATGAGTAAATGATTTAGGACAGAATGAGAGAAACTCAGAACATCAGCCTGCAAAAGAAAACAAAAGGAAATAAATACAAAAGTGGGCAGGAAACAAGTGGCTTGTTGTTGGTCTTAATTTTATACTGTAAGATTTTCCACTGAGCGAAACCACGGCACTGAACTTCTTCACTTTCCACAACATCCTGCAGAAACATCAGGAAGCAGCTGGATCTCGATCAACACAGGCATGAGGCTCATTTCTCCTTCTTTCTTTCTTTCTTTCTTTCTTTCTTTCTTTCTTTCTTTCTTTCTTTCTTTCTTTCTTTCTTTCTTTCTTTCTTCTTTTTTCTCTTTCCTTCCTTCATTCTTTCTTTCTTCTTTTTTCTCTTTCCTTCCTTCATTCTTTCTTTTCTGATTTTCTTTCTTTCCTTTTTTTTCTTTCTTCTTTTTCTTTCTTTCTTTCTTTCTTTCTTTCTTTCTTTCTTTCTTTCTTTCTTTCTTTCTTTCTTTCTTCTTTTTCTCTTTCCTTTTTATTATTCCTTTCTTTCTTTCTTTCTTTCTTTCTTTCTTTCTTTCTTTCTTTCTTCTTTTTCTTTCCTTCTTTTTTTTTCTTTCCTTCTTTTATTAATCCTTTCTTTCAAAATCACATCCAAGTCCATATCAAACATATCAACATTGAAGTGAAGAACTGCGTGAACGTAAGGAACACGCACCCGCAACGCTTTCACGAAACAAGTGGAGGAACAATCAAAGAGCAAATCTAAAGGAGTTCCAGCAGAAAGAGTTCCAGCGTCTGCAGATATACAGACCTTCTCAAAGGTCAGAGCAGACTAAATAAATAGCTAGATCAGGCCATGGTCTTCAGCTTCTTCACATGTTCTGTATCTTCCGCTGCCTTTCTTCTATTTTATTTCCATACAATATATTCAAACCCGTTACATGTGCAATTCTGGTGCTCCGAATCACAACCTGAGATAAAGTAGTGGCTTTCCATGCCAAAGAGAGAGAAGAAGCTGTTTCTCAGAATCACCGTATTCACCTTGGAAGTTCCACCACACAGAGAAATTCTCCATGGAGTTTAGGAAGAGCATTCAGAAATGTCTCCAATATATAAATATATAAAAACTCACCCGAAAAGTGCTGTGATTGGATCCCGGGTGATCAGGTGACCTGGAGGAACCAGAAAGGCCTGAAAGGATCCTTTAGCCAGGGTGCTGAGACGACACAGACCACTGTGTAGAGAGAAGAAAGGACAGAAATATGAGCACTCAGCATACAGGAGTCATAAAGCCCTAGTGATACGTGATAGCATTTCTCTGCATTTAGAACCAGAACATCCATCCATCCATCCATCCCTTCATACAACCAACAATCTACCTACCATTCTTTCATTCATCCATCCATTTCATTCTGGAAGGTTAGATTGATAGATTATTGGGTAGATGGATGGACAGATAGATAGATTTCTTGATTGCCAGCTATCTATCTATCCTATCAATCCATCCATCCATCCGTCCATCCATCCATTCATCCATCTATATATCCAGCCATTCATTCATCCATTTCTTTCTGGAAGTTTAGATTGATAGATTATTGGGTAGATAGATAGATTTCTTGATTGCCAGCTATTTATCTATCTATCTATCTATCTATCTATCTATCTATCTATCTATCTATCTATCTATCTATCTATCTATCTATCTATCCATCCATCCATCCATCCATCCATCCATCCATCCATCCATCCATCCATCCAAATATCATTCCATCCATCCATACATACATCCATTTAAGAATTTATGTATGTTTGGATGTTTGTATCCATCCATCCATCCATCCATCCATCCATCCATCCATCCATCCATCCAGCCATTTATATATCCAGCCATTCATTCAATTATCCATTTCTTTAATTGCGGAAACGAAAAGATTCTGAATTGAGCCTTGGATTATCAGGATGACTGAATCCAACACTCCATATATCCAGCATGCATGTATGTGACTCCTCCTGGACAGAACTCGAACAATTTCATCCGTCCTCATTAATAGGTTTGACACAAACAGCATTACTGTGACACTTCTCCACCGAGACTGCATCGTCTCACCGCCCAAAAAAAAAAAAAAAAGAATAAAGAAGATATTTCGGGGGAGTTGCATCACAATGTGCGCTGGTGCTCACAGCGAGTAAACACAGGAAACAGGCTTAATCAGGACGGGAACATCTCTCACCTCCACTCACACGTACTGCATGTCGAAACCGAGGAGTTTGGTGGTTAGGTGATTACCAAGAGGGTTTTATCGCTGTTTCAGAGGAAAGGAGAAGACTGCCATGACCGATCATGACCTGTCTTAGCAATAAGTAATAAATGATCAGTACAAAAAGAAAAGCAATAATCAATGTTTTTTGAGGGTAGAAGATGTTTGTTCATCCACTCATCCCTCCATCCATCCATCTATCTATTTATCTTTAGGATCCAAAGACTCCCAGAACTTCCTCTTCCTGTTCAAGTCTCCAAATAAAGTCTGAAAATGTCGTGTCCTGTGAATGCTTAGAGGTTTAAACATTTGTTTTTGAAGGTTGTGAGTTCAAATCCCAGCCACACCAAGTTGGACCCCCGTGCAAGGCCCTTAACCCTATAGCAGCTTTGTTGTATGAATAAGATGCCAGCAATGTAAAAATTTCCTAAATGTACAAATTTGTGGAAACTCCAAGGTTACGATGTTGGACTGATCATAAGGACATGAGTTCAAACCCCAGTTATGCCAAGCTTCCACTCCTGGGCCCCTAAGTAAGGCCCTTAACCCCTTAGCTGATCAACATATTAACCATAAAGCGTCCCCAAATTTTTACATTTACATTTTATTTTTTTACTGATCAGAAGGTCGAGTTCGAATACCAGCACCAATATGCTGCCACTGCTGGGCCCCTAAACAAGGCCCCTAATCCCATAGCAGCTCAGGTTGTATGAGTGAGATAAGTTGCTCTGGATAAGTGGATCTACCAAATGACAAATGTAAAAATTTGGGAAAGTGCCATGTTTAAGATGTTTGAATAATCAGTAGGTTGTGAGTTCTAATCCCAGCACCACTGTGCTGCAACTCCGGGGCGCTTGAGCAAGGTTCTTAACCATTTAGCTGATCAATGTGGATCAATTGTGAGTTCAAATCCCAGCCACATCAAGCTGCCAATCCTGAGCCCCAGAGTAAGACTCTTTACGGCCATCTGCTCAAATTTATGAGTGAAATAATTGTAAGTCCCATTGGATAATGCCATAACGTCCTTCCTTTGTTAACACCCTCATGAAAATGAAAAAACTCCAGGGCATAAACTCAAAACGGCATGGTGGATACGATTCATCAAATTCGTCCTCCCGCCTCGCCTTCCACAACATTATTCAGCCCAATGCAAATTTAATGTGAAGTAAAACAAGAAAGTTGGCTAATTGTATCAGAGGGCAGGAAGAGCCCTGGGCTGTGCCACCCCCTGCTTCTCGGTGGCTTCTTGGTGCAACCATAGGAACCAACGTGCAGCCCTGTCACATGCACCTGACATCTTCAACGCCTTCGAAAATGCTCTCTACCTCCACCTAGCTTTTTTTTTTTTTGCCTCCTAGCATACTAGAGCACTTGCCAAATGCTCCCCAAAGGACCCAGTGAAGAGTGAATAACATTCATCTTCCAAGCTTCCAAGCCCAGAACCTTGACCACTGACCTACCAAACTTATCCAGATGTTCAGCTGGCCCTCGGCAGCGGCGCGCTCTTCTGCCCAGTCTTCATAATTAATACCCGAAAAGCCCACTTGTCTTCTACATGGTGCCTTTAATACGTTCTCGTGGCTGGAGGTGTTTCCGAGACGGCGTAATTACCTTACAATTAATGTGCGAGGTTAAAAATTTATGGCAGGAAACCGAAAAGAGGTTTTTGAGCGATGGCTAGGCCAAACCTCGGAGACAGCTCTCGGCCCGAACATGTGCTCCGCGACCGCGACGGATTTTTACCCGACGTTCGGCAAATGCAAAAACAATCAGGTCAGCTGACCAGACTGATGTTCTCCAGCTGCACGTTAACACCCCTGCCATCACTCGTTTTTTGTTGGTTTTTTTTTTCCCCTCCCTCCCCTCCCTCTGTCTGACAGCCCGGTTTAATGGAAAGAGCACAGCTGAGAGATGAATGCATACGAGTGGAATTTCGTAGCGTAGCTGCAACAGACATCAGAGGATTGGGTTTTATTGCGACTTGGCCGGCGTTCGCGACCGCCTGCGTTCAAGTCTTTCGTTTCTCCTCGCCTAAGACCTGCGGAGAACTTCAATTTCCTAGCAATATTGGCTCTGTTTGGTCAAATTAGCACAAATATTGGGACAAAAAAAACCCCCAAAAAAACGATTGCGTACTTTCCGAAGTCTTCGCCTCGGTCAGGATGTGAACATAAAAAAAAAACATTTCATTAAATTCAAAGCAAAACATACACGAACACCAAGCCTGCGTCCAGTTCAAACCGAAAGCTTATAAAAAAAAAAAAGAAAACGAAGTATGACTTTTAGAAGAAAACGATCATTCATTATTTTTTTTCCATACTACATTTTCCGTGTACTCTGTAGACCTTTTTAAACCGCCGCCCACATGGCAGTTTGTGGGATTCTCAGCTCCATGAGATGTTTCTCCGGCCAACGTTGTACAAAGACAGAAAATACTAGGACGCTGACATGTTTTTCTCACAGGAAGAGCGTGACCAGTGCTTTTAAAGGCACATATTACTGCAACAGAGACATAAATAACACATGAGAAGAAGAAGAAAAAATAAGAAAAAAATCTATCCATCCATCTATCTATCTCTCTGTCTTGTGCTAACCCTAACTCTAACCCCCAACACTAACCCTAGCCCCAACCCCAAACTCCTTAATTCCCTAAATCTAACTCATTAACCTCAACCCTAAACTCTCGAATCCCATAATCCCCTACCCTCTAACCCCAACCAATCATAATCCTGAAAACAACTAACCCAATCTCAAACCCCAAACCTAAACACCCTAATCCCAAACCTTACTAACCCTAACCTAAACAACCTTAACCCAAACCCCACTAACCCCAACCCAAACCCCACTAACCCCAACCCTAAACAACCTTAACCCAAACCCCACTAATCCCCAACCCAAACCCCACTAACACACTAACCCTAAACAAACTTAACCCCAACCCCACTAATCCTTAACCCAAACCCCACAAACCCCGACCCTTACCCACTAACCCACTGAACCCCCAACCCTAAACAACCTTAACCCTAACCCCACCAACCCCCAAGCCTAACCCTCTAACACACTAACCCTAAACAAACTTAACCCTAACCCACTAATCCCCAACCCAAACCCCACCAACCCCAACCATAACCACTAAACTTTATTCTAACGCTAACCCTATCCTAAAACCCACAAAACTAACCCTAACCCACTAACCCATCCAACCCTAACCCCAAAACCCACTAACTCTAAACCCTAACCTATTCTAACCCTGAAACCCACAGTCCTAACCCTAGCCCACTTACCAAAACCATAAACCCCAATTTCCAACCCAATTAACCTAACTAAAATCCCAACCCTAACATGCTAACCTCAACCCCAGTCCCCTAACTTCAAACCCAACACTAACACCCCTAAAACCTTACCCTCTATCCATACATCCAGTCAAGCCATTTTTTTAAACCACAACACAAATAGTAAAAACCTCATCCAGTAACCAAACGGTTCACAAATCAGGAACCTAAATGATGATCATGAACAAAACAAAAACACTCGTTTTATGTTTCCAGCCCTGAAAATAAAGCGGTGCCACGTGACCGAGCCGAGCTCACAATAAGGGTGGCACAGCAGAGGGGTAGGAGCGAGATCCGGGGGGCACTCACTCTGTAATCAACGCGTTAGGGAACAGGATTTGGCCTGTGACACAGCGGAGACACATGGTGCTTTAATGGGGATTAATCACAGAGCGCTGTACAAGGCGCGTTGGCTGCCTTCAGAGTGGGTTAATCAGTGTCATCTCCTCGCCTCTTCATCATCATCATCATCATCACCATCATCATCCTCACCCCCTCCCCACTCCTTTTCCCTATCGGCTTCTTCATCCACATACAACTGACGACTACTGTAACTCGTGGCCTACATTCCAGATTAAAAGGAGGAAGTGGTATTTGCGTCAGGACGTGATGTGCAGATCGAGGGTTTTTTTTTCTTTTTCTTTTCGTGCTTTTCTTCACGTTTCCTTTTGGCAGTGTCAGCGCTGAGAGGAAACCTTCTCTAATCCTTTTGACTGATTATAGAGCGTTTTTTTTTTTTGAGTTCAGATCCACGAAAAACACCGCATGATGGATAGATGGATGAGAAGCAGATAATAAAAAAATTAATAAAATGAAAATAAAAAATAAAATGAATAACAAAAATCATAAAAAAATTAGCATTTTAGTACTGATACACGAAAGCATTTTAAATATTATTTAATTTTTTATTAAATTTTTGATTATTTATCACAATGGAATTGTTTGCTCTTTATTGTAGTTCTTTTATGCACATATTTATTTTATAAATTTTTAGTACATTTATTTTATATTTTTCTGTAAATTAAATTATTTTTTTCCAGAATTTGGGATCGTTATGTCCGGGATGGGAATTACTGGAAGTCCGTGTGTCCCTAAACAACCTTGTCTGAATTTTTAAAAATCTCTTTTTTTTTTTTTTTTTACAAAAAGGTAAGAAATCCAGCCGGCGCGAAGGTCACTGAGTTCGTCGCTTTATTTATTTATTTATTTTTTGTGGTGCGACGTGAACCTGCCCGCATTCTCTTTCTCATCTGCTGCAAGAACAGGACCAGACCCTGCGTGATATTACCATGAGTCAAGACTACGCCATCCGTGCCAATCTCGGGCTTGTTATACAAGGCTAAGAGAGCTGGCACTCGTGCAGCGTTCTGTCTGAGTCAGTCTGTAAAAGCCATCCAGGCCCGTCTGTTCATTTTCCACTCGTTTTCTCTCGTACATGCCTTCTCGCTCTGCAATTTCTCCTTTTTTTTTTTTTTTTTTTACAATTCATCGGGAGTTTAGAAAAACGTTTTGGGTCAAAAACTGTGCTTTATAGCAACGTGTTCCAGCAGACCAAGCTGTAAAAATTACCTGATTGGTTTATCCAAAGGGGGCAAAGCCATGCTACGATGTGATTGTAGCACTTTGGAGAAGTTTTCTATCTTAGCAGTTGACAAATTATACGAACATACAGCTTAGTTTTCGAGAGTTAAAATCCCACACCAAGGAGCTAAGACTTCCGGGCCCCTGAGAATGGCCCTTAACCTCGTAATAAGAATCAGATGAGAAGTCAATCTGCATAAATGTGTCTGTTAAATGCTGTAAATATAAATGCAATGCAGTGTAATTTCTCTACTGGTGTCGTTTAAGCCTAAAACGAGTCTAAGGCCATCGTCATGTGCTCGCCTGATTCGCTTGACACATACAGGCATATTTCTATTATATCTGGCAAAGTTTGACTCTGTGGACGCTCTGCATGTTCAGGAAGTTCGTTTTTGTGTGAGCGGCTATAAAGATGAAATAAATACAAACATGGCGCTGCTGGATTTGCGTCATCGTGCCCTTTGACCAAAATCATCCCACAGCAGCAGCAGCAGCGCCTCAGTTCCGGTAAACTGCCAGATTTGTGTCATTGTGCCCATAGCTCTCCTGACACCTTAGAAACATTACACCTTGTGCGCTTTCACACCTCGGAAGCTTCTTTTCAGGGTTAACAAAGAACGCCTCGGATCCCTCTTCCCCAGATTTTGAGCAAATAGGGTAGTACCTTTGGGGGGGGGAAATAGAGGAGGAAAGGGACTCGGGTTACATGTATGTTCTCTCTCACAACAGCATGCTCCCTAGTGGAGGAAGTGGAACTCGGCCCATCTTTCCCCAGAATGACATATAACCCATGGAAAATTTCACACATGAATAGATACACTCTCACTTGCCCTCACACACACACACACACACACACACACACACACACACACACACACACACACACACACACACATTTCCCCGCTTGGTTAGAATGGTGCTTTTTTTCTGGCCATAGCCAAAGGGAAAGAGAGGAAAGCGGTGCCTATTTTCCATGTCTGTCATAACACATTCAAAACGGATCCACAGGAACAGGGTTTTGTTTCCAGACGACGAATTTCCATCGATTAGAGAAGCTGCTGCATCATGGAGACAGCGCAGGGGGAGGAAGTAGCACTGAGCACACAGCCTTCTTCTGGGAGGACTCTCCGGCGCTTTCCATCGTTCCTCTTCGCAAGAACCTGAGCGATAATTGTTTTTTTTTTTGTTTCCAGCTCCGCCGAGATAAAGTACAGTCTCCTGGTGCTTCCTGTTGTGTTTGTGCTTTGAGTTCCTTCAACACACTCACTTTCCTGCCTACACCCTCTGGGCTTTTTTTTTTTTTTGTCCCATCTGGTAACTTGTGGGAGGTAATGAGGTCTACGGGGATCGAACCACAGCCGGGGATGTTCGATTGTCGAGACACAATTTGTACTTCGAATCGGATCGTATTGCCATATTTGCAACCACAAAGTCTCCTCTGTTTTATGCCTCGTTTCACAGCTTTGCCTCGTGCTTTTTTCCCGTAAGGCCAAAAGTTTGTGGACAACCAACTGATCCGGATATTTGTAATTTTGTGTGATGATTTACTTTTTTTTTCCTTAAGTAAAAGCCTAACCAGGGACGAGGGCTACAAACTAGCATCATGCTACATGCCCTGTCTAACAATGACTAGTGTATTGTTCCTAACAAATAAACAAACAAACAAACAAATAACAAAAGTGCGAACATAAAGGAAATATTGCGATTTTTCCATATTTAGTGTCTAATATAACTGAAAAGCATTCGGTATTTTAGAACGTCATCCGGTGCGACCAATGACATCATGGCACATCTTTGTCGAGGATCCTTGTAAACATTTAGCCCTTTCTTGTATTACATATTATATTATATATAATTGTATAATATCAATAATTATTATTATTAATATTAATTCTATGCAGTCTATATCTTGTGATATATCTTCACATATATCCGACTCATGAAAAGTAGATCTTCATGTAGATCTGGCTTTGTGTACTGTGATGCTGGAACTGGTTTGGGTCTCCTAGACAAAAGCCGGGTGTCCAAATACTTTTGGCAACACACACACACACACACATTTTTTATATATATATATATATATATATATATATATATATATATATATATATATATATATATACAGCTGTACCTTCAGTCTGCTTCCATACAGGAAGTATGACTACTCAGAAGTAGAAGTACTGACTTCACAAATTCGAATTGGTGGTAACGAGAAGGAGACAGAAAAGCAGGAGGGCAGGAAGAAGAACCTTCACCGTGTTGCCCCAGTATTCACTACACGATCTGAAACTGGGATGGAAGCGATTCACGATGAAGCCCTGTAAGAGCGAGCAGAGCGAGCGGGGATTTCCCTGGAGAGGAAGTGAATAGGTGTCGTTGTGTTGCAACGCAAAGTTCCATTGTCTGTCCGGAAGTAGTGTGTATAAGAACTCTGACATCTCTTCTACTGTATACAGGCAGCAGCCAGGGGGTGACGAGGGGGGGGGGTCATTCTTTAACACCGATCAGCATCTGTACCGCTCAGGTCTCGTAGGAGACGGAGGTATTGTATTCCCAAGAGCAAAAAAAACAACAACAACAAAAAACTATTCTCTAAATGACTTGGCCGTAGTAATAAGCTATAAAAACTAAATCAGTCCTCCATGTGCCACCGCAAAGAATGCACGCCGTGGGTAGAGGAGCACGGGGCCAGACTGAAAAAAGAAAAAAAAAAACAGGCTCCCGGGCAGGAGGAGTTTCCAAAGTGTTCATATAAAATTGATAATGAGATGTGTACGCAGCAGGAGTGGAAAAATCTGAGGTTCCTTATGAGGTTTCCACATTCCTCCCTTCCTGCAGGCCAGACACAAATGCTCTACATCTGCTCAAGAGGTTTGTTTGTGTGTGTGTGTGTGTGTGTGTGTGTGTGTGTGTGTGTGTGTGTGTGTGTGTGTGTGTGTGTATGGCCGGGGGGGTTAGTTTCCAGACACCTTTGTTTTTGCTTCGAGTGCATACATTTTTATTTATTTATTTATTTATTTATTTATTTATTTATTTATTTATTTAGAGCATGAAGACCATATATATTTGTACACCTTCTAAAGTAACGACGCCGCTTTAAATGACGCAAATCATCCGGACACCAAATGTAACTTCTGCTATTTTTCCACACGGACCGTTTTAATTGCCGGATGTGTCGCATCATTGCCGCATTTCGCTGCTTGACTCGAGAAAAAAAATCCAGTGGAATTTATGAATGTGTTGAAGGTTTTAATTTCATATTTATTTGTTTATATTTGTATTCAAATATATTATTTCAAATATTTCGGGTAAAATTTGCACCGTTAAAATTAATATGCGCATAATTAACGTGTTCATAATACATTTGGCTATATTTATACGCGTAACCAAAAGTATTGGGACACCTGATTTTCCATACGTGTGTGCGGAAAATGCCTCCGTGCCTCCGTGGGTCGGTTA
The DNA here is from genome assembly GCF_014805685.1 of Silurus meridionalis. Lineage (NCBI taxonomy): Eukaryota > Metazoa > Chordata > Actinopteri > Siluriformes > Siluridae > Silurus > Silurus meridionalis. Next base: position 21,749,829 of record NC_060901.1, read on the forward strand.
TATGTGGAGGATCTTGAGTGTCCTGCTACAGAGCTACAACCCAGACCTCCTGACCTCACCAACATTAGTACCGGTCTTTAATAAGTGGCTGAATCAGTGGCAAGCAGACTTGAAACATATAGCGGAACATCTACCCAGAACATTGGCGGTCACTATACCAGCAAATGAGAACTCAATAGGTTATAAGACCTACATCATCATGATAAACTGCTCCATAAGCGCCTAATATACTCGTATTCTTGTGCTGAGATCTCTCACACCAGCCTACGTATAAAAAAAAATCTCTCACAATAAGTCTGTCCAAAAACAATGCAATTTGACCAAGGTGCTATCTCCTCCTCCTCCTCCTCCTCCTCGTCCTCCGATTCACTTCTTGTTGTAACCTGGCTGGCCTTGACTGTTTCCACGGGCAATAAACACAGACAGAAACCAAATAAAGATCTGGTTTCTCACAGTGGCCCCGAAAAAAAAAGGCTTCCTACGCCGCTATTGTTTTCTGGCGAGTCTGTTTGCGTGAACGGTGAGGGATAAGATGCCAGAGCTTCTCTCCTCTTCCCTTTTTTTTTCTCTCCTTCCCTTTTTTTTTCTCTCCTTCCCTTTTACTCACTGTCTTTTTCTCTCTCTCTCTCTCTTTTTTTGGAGCTCAGTTTCTATTTATTAGCTCTGAGATGGTAAATGGTGTGTCTTGCACTTCATGTGACCCTGGGACATGCGGAGAGCAAAGTTTTCTTACTAACGCTTTCGCAAAGCTCTTTCTGCTCTTTCTGCCGTACAAACTGTACCACATGAAAAAGAGTTTATATTCGTTACGGTTTATTCAATAGTCACCGATACAAGTGCAAATATGTAATGTCATGTGGCTATCTATCTGTTTGTATGTCTATCTATCTATCTATCTATCTATCTATCTATCTATCTATCTATCTATCTATCTATCTATCTATCTATCTATCTATCTATCCTTTGAGCATGTAATGTAAGTGTGATATCTGGGGTGATACAGTAGGTCCTTTTTTTGGAATAAAATAACTGCAATATGGAGATGACATATAGAGCGGAGAGGAAACTTTGGGACACACACACACACACACACACACACACAGAGAGACACACACACTCGCTGGCTGTCCTTGCTGTCATGTTTGATGCAGTATGCGGTCAGACCGGATGGCACTGTAATAAGAAGTACGATGCTAGCGGCGGTTTCCTATTTCCTCCTTGCTGTTACCCACCCACCCCCCATCCACCCCCCCACACACACCCTTCATACCCCTTCTCTCTCTTTCCACACACTCTACACACACACTTTCTCGAAAGCAGCACTCTACAGACTCCTGCGGTTTTTAAATAGAGCAGCATTGCCTTGTCCTTGGCAACCCACGACTCCCACCTCTGCTCTTGCACCATGACTTTTATTTATTCCCCTTCTTCCATCCCTTCGTTTTCCGACTTGTACCAATTGCTGCTTGACTAAAAATACTTTCACGGGCGTGTGTGTGTGTGTGTCCTGCCAAAAATGGTGTGAGGCATAAAGGAAAAAAAATCTTCAATGTAAGCAGGAAAAAACTTGGAAAGGAGGATTTTTTGTGTTTTTCTTTTTCTTTTTTTTTTTTTGGACGGGGAGGCAGATATGGAGGGAGGGAGGTAAAACAAAATACAAAAGAGTGCAGGATGCGAACGAGTCACCTAAAAAAACAAGTGTTATAATTGAACAGCGCAGGCCACCAGGCTGGTGAGTGAAGCCAGCTCTGTTTTTTCCAGTCTTAATGATCAGGGCAGCAGATTTTTTCCTGGAACTGGAGGAGAGATGGGCGAGGAGCAGATGGGATGGAAAGTTAGCCCATTGCATGGTGCTGCAGGCTTAAGCGGGGGGAAAGAAAAAAAATGCTGAGGTGAGAGCGAGTCTGACCTTGATTTTATTTTTTAAAAAGTGTATTTTGTATGTATGTGTATTTTATGTTGGATTGTTCTTGCTTTGGCAACCCCAAAAAAAAAAAAAAAAAAAAAATGTTATGACCATTTGACCGCAATTTATTATTTAAATCTTTTATTATTATGAATAATCATTTTCCCTTTCTCTGACATATCTCATATCTGCCCCATTCATTCAGCATCATCACAAGTGCCCTGCTGATTGTCTGTTTCTGCCGAATTTCTTTATACAGAAAGCTTTTATCCGGCTTATCTTTCCGTTCATATTTGTAAGATTTATTTTTCTCCTGCTACACCGCAATGTTAGTCGTTTACAGTCATCCAGTCATTCCAGTTCTTCTTCCTCCAATTTCGAGACTGGCTCTGTTTACAAGAAAGCACTTAATTTATCGATGTTTACACACTACCACCCTCAAAATAGTTCCCTTGCAAAGCAATACGGCGTTCCCGGCATTCCGGCGTTCTTTTGCGGTTCGGGCTGGATTTCCGCAATGGTGTCAAAACGGATGAAAGCTCCCGATGAACACGGGACAAGGACATTCGCCACACTGACTTAAGAAGGTGCTCCCTGTAACTGTGCATGCAGCCCCGTGCTGCCACCTGTTGGCGTGTTACGAAACTAGTCTCGAAACTTTTAGCTTCCTTCTTGTACATACGGTGTGTCGTATAAGATAGCGAAAGGAATCATTACAAAATGAAAGAGATGTTTGTTCTCGCGTGACGGCGTACAGTCGCGTGTGCAACATTGGCGAGCAGGTTTCCTCACGTCTGGAGGTTGACAGAAGAGAGCACTGGGACAGGTGCGCTTACCTGCGAGCCGACCGAGACACGATGGAAAGAAGCCTATTTTCCTATTTTTCCTGGATGCTCTAGGACAGCTCCGTGTGGAGCCTCAACCCGAGCCTGGACACTCGAAAGTGGGGTATTTGCCAACAACAAATGCCCTTTCACCTGAGGGGAAAGCCAGATGCCTCACCCCATGCTTTAATTTCGCCCAAACGAGAGGCTTGCTGTTTTGTTTTTTTCCATTATAAAAAAAAGAACCTGTAGTCGTAACAGTGGGCCATCTGTGATGGAAGTCCTGGGGCCTACATGCCTTTCTGCCCACTTCCTGATCTCAGCCCACTCATTGGACCTGGCTATGGTACATTCAATAAAAAAAACAACAAAAAAAAACCACAATCTCGTAATAATTGCCAATTGATCTCATTCTCAAACCCTGACAAATTTGTATCTACAAAAAAACCCATCCACAAGCCTATGGACTTTCGAAGAGAAGCTGGATATTCCGTTCCGTCTTCCTGCTTCATGAAGCTGGCACGGCTCCGGGCTCAACAGAAGGCGCGGAGGGCTTATCTCAGCGAGAGTGCAGGCTACAGACACCAGCGCTGACTCGCAGGGAAGGAAGGGCCCTGGTTCAGCTCTGCCTTAGCAGCAATACACCTCCACAGTACTCTGGCAACCGGGAACGGGATCTGTTTGAATTTGCGTCACAAAGCCCCAGCACGAAGCGTTCTCTCGGTTTCGCTGAGCTTTCGACAGATTTATTTTTTTTAATCATCATACATTTTCTACCCTCCTCGCTCTAATACGACCTTCAGAAAAAAAAACAGGAATAGAAAGGTGGTATTTGGGATATTTTTGAGACAGAAAATGTGGACCAAAATAAAACTGCCTAAAGCTGGAGAAAAAGACATGACTCCGTATCAAGTGACTCATGAACTTCCCACAGCGCAGTGAAGAGCAACCGAGTCATATTTTTTTTTAGTGTAGGAGTCGGATAAAGCCATATAATAATACAGTACATCGCTCTAATGCATGAATGAGATAAACAAAAGAGGATGTATATCAGCTTAATCCGCTGTTGGTGTAGAAATGGGTATTTGGAAGGCAGGATGGCTGATTTCCTTAAATGAACAGATAACTGATAACTCTCAGATAACCCTCAACTCTCCTTCTACCTCTATCGCTCTTACTCTTTCCCCTGGAGGTACCGGCGACCAGGGGTCCCGTCTTTCTTCTCTCTGGCTACGTCTCAATTTGAAAACGCCGATTTCCGTCTAAAAAACGTTACACGCAATCGTTTCCCAAAAGTCGTTCCTCCACACCGAAATGTTTAAAATCGCTCACGTCCCTTTTCCGGGCGCATGTTCAACGTACCACACTGTACTCAGGATGGTTCCACCTCAACAAAAGCCTAAAGATCCATGAAGTTCCTGAGCAATGCTTTGAACATGGATTTGGACTGGAATAAACATCAGGACCACGCATTGAATCACCTTTTAAATGCCCACCTCAGTAATGATGGACCTGTAATGAATGGACATTCGGTGTTGAGGATGAGGATGGGCCAGTTTTCCCCTCGCCACAGTCGCCACTCTCTGTATGCGAACATATGCACTCTGAATTTAATTGATGAAAAAGCGAATAATATGAAAGAAAGAAATGGAAAATAGATGGAGGAGAGAGAGAGAGAGAGAGAGAGAGAGAGAGAGAGAGAGAGAGAGAGAGAGAGAAAGAACAAGTAAACACGACGTGTTGCTTAGCTGTCACGCGGCCCAGCTGGTCTGAGTAAACAGTGAAATATTCGTACATGTCCTGAGAGAACGACAGTGAGTCAACAAATGGTGCAATCGCCCATCAAGTGTTTGTATGTGTGAAAGATAGACGGAGGAAGAGAGAGAGAGAGAGAGGGAGAGAGAGAGAGAGAGAAGAGAAGAGAGATCAGTGTGGACCTTTACCTGAACTTTACATATATATATATATTTCATGTTTCAATGTTCATTGTGTATACTTGATTCTGATTTGCTAGAGGTTCAAGTGTGAGTTCAGCTTGTAAGCAACCAATATAACATCCAGTTCTACTTCCATCCAGAGTCAGACAGCTATTGTACTCATTTCCTAATGACCTCCTAAGAAATCCATGGAGGGTTTCTGCGAATGGTGGAACTTCTATAGTTTTTGACAAACGGGTCACGGCACCAGATGATGAACTGGAGAAGAAATAGAAGGAGAAACAGCACCAGGAGTTACCTCCATCAGCTTGATGATTAGTTCAGAAGCAGGACAGACACACTCTGTCTTTCTAATGGAAAAAATGCATTTTGATGGCACTACTTTATCTCTGGGTGTCATTTGGAGCAGCAGAATTCCAGATCTATTGATTCACATGATTCGCATATAAAATAAAATAAAAGAGTTTTATCATCATTTTATTGCTTTACCTTGGGCCTTTATTCACTGACACACCACACACTCAAACCAAAACTAACCTACAAGATTGACACTGTTTTAATCAGCATTAAACATTCCAGCTCCAGATGCCTCCGATGGCTTATTTTTGCGTTCTTTGCAATTACCGTTTTCTCCACATGACGGCTCGATCGCACCAACCGATAAGCGCACGCGGTGCTAAAGAACACGCGACTAGTGTTAGAAAACACTTTGTACTTTCCACAGATGGAGGTGTAAAGCAGCCCTCTCTTTCTCTCTCTTTTCCTGCTTCTCTGTGAGTGTTTATAGCAGGTAACTATTCTTTCACCATGTTAGATCTGAAAAGAAAAAGAACGTTTCTTTCGCACGCAAAAAAACGTCCTGCAATAATAGCCTTTAAATTATTCATGGTCATGACTCACATGGACATCTCACCTCTTTTCATGGCCATAGCAGTGGAGACCCACCCAATTGCGATGAAATGATAACGAACATTTCTTCCCATTCATAGCGCCATACAGAACAAGGGCTGTTTATTACATCGTGATCGTAAAAATAAATAAATAAATAATAAAAACAGCCCGGGGAGCACGAACCTGTTCCAGCATGTAGACCTTAAAAAATTCTGTGCACCATGACATCTCCAAGAAGAAAACCTGGAGGTCATTATTAGAGCAAAACGTGGAATTGGAATGTTTTAAAAGAAGCCTAATAATATAGTCAGGTGTCCAGAAACCTTTGGCTGTATACCGTGTATATAGTGTATTTTCGGGTTCCCTATTTTCAGTATTTCCTGAGGTTCTACCGCATGACGGCGAAGTATAGGTATTAAAAAGACTATCAAATATTTTTTGAAGATAAATGCTTTGTGCAAATATTACCGTAAAACAAATAATACGCAAAAAATGAAAATAATAATATCAACCAAATGATAATCTGGCTTGTAATTTACGGAAAAAAATGACCAATTTTGTACATGAGCTACTAATAAACCATTCAAAAGTCAGAAAAGAAATCAGATTTCTGATTATGACTCAGATAGGAATTTATGTAACACACTGTTAGCGTTAGCATCAGCTTAATTAAATGATAGTAACCAGGAAAATAAGCCCAAAAATATAAAAATCTCCTCACAATTACATCTTGTTTTACTGCCAGGAGAATGGTCGATGGAGATTTTGGGATGCATCTCGAGTCGACCGTAATCTCGTACCGAGGTGGGTGTGCTAACCGGCTAACACGTTCTGCTTTTCATTACTTCCCTGTTTGCACGCTCGTGTTTGCACGGCTATTTAGGCCGACGCAATATCGCGACCGTCGACTGCTGCGTTAAGCCCTTCCGAGTAGTCCAATCGAATTTGAAGCTTAATTTGGAAACCGACGTTTGCTGGAAATACGTAAATACCAATTTCACGTAATTACGTAATACGAAAAATTACCTCACCTCCTGTTTGGGCAAGGATTTCAGAGAATCGTGTTTTTGTTCGAAATTCAGTTTCGAGTGAAATTGGGATTTCAAAAACAACCGTTCAAGTTGATGTCACATCTTTTGGGTCGCAGTTCTTCGGTCACACCGCTATGTTACCTAGCAAAAGTACCATATATATATATATATATATATATATATATATATATATATATATATATATATATATATATATATATATATATATGTCAAAAAAATCCAATATACAATCCTTTTTTTTGCAGGTTGATCTTTAAATGCTATTGGCAAAATGTTTTGGGGGTTGGTGAGAAAAATTGGTGAGGCAAAAAGGCTAGCATAGATTGTTCCAAGTTTCTTAAAAAGTTATGAAGCTATATGGATTGCCATAAGTGTCAATGTGGAAGTAAAATACGTATACATATTTGGTGCCTTATAACCATAACAATTACTGCTGTTATTTTGTTATTGTTGTGATTGTTGCCTGGCTAGCAAATCTGAACATCCTGTAGAAAAAAAAATTCTGAAAGCAGGAACGAGGACAAAAATCTTCACATCTTCCTCTTGGTTTAATGTTTGATACATCCTGTCAAAGCCATAAGCCTGGATGTAGTTTTGGCAGTCGGAGAGTTCGCAATCGGAAAAAGGTTTGAGCTCGACTGGCAGACGAGGCAGGGTTTCATCCCATAGCTATCAGACAGTAGGACGAGCGTCTCTCGGGCTTCCAGCCTCATAGCCAGACAGGAGGTGGAAGAAAAGGAAAGGTGGGAGAGAAGGAGAGAGAGAGAGATAGAGAGAGGGAGAGAGGGAGGAACCGAGCCACTGTCTTTCAAGGTCACTGTAATCCCAATGGCAGGGCTACCCCCATGTTTATAGGACGTGGTGTGGGCTGTGCAGGAGTGTGTGGGAATGGCTTATGAATGAGAGGCTTGGCTGTGAAAGAGAACGCTTTCGACTTGTTCAGGATGTGAACTTTAACCTCACCCAGGCCGATTGCCCTGTATCCTGCTGCTTCCTGGTGTTCTCTGGTATTCCCATGACATCTCATACCGGTTATTCTTGTAGAAAAATTGGAGCCCTACAGTATCATGTACCATGACTGTCTTGCAAGGGGGAACTGACATTTCTTGAAGAGTCTCGAGCGTATACGTGCGTCCTTGCTAGTACGAGCGACTCTTTTTCAGCTTTGTTCTTAAAGAGAAAGAGAAAGAATGAGTTGTCCGACCTCGAGTTTGAAGGTTTCACTCTCTAGACGCACAGACAAGCAAGTCGTCAACTGCTGCCACTTTCCTGCTAACGCCATTTGGTCTGTTTTCACGCCCACACACCAAACACAAGCACCCGTCTTATTCTTGCCACACACACACACACACACACACAACGCTCAAAGGAGAGAAAGATCTGTCCACAAAACCTGAACAGATTACATACCAGCCTGGCTTTGCCTGGTTCCTTGGTCATCTGCTGCATTCCTTGGCGCTTGTGCTTCCCTTGTCCATTTTCAAAAAGGGAGTTATTAATACAAGCAGGCTGTTGAAACTGCCTGGTGAAACTCCCATCAATCAGAAGACACTCGCTGATAGAGTGTATGCTAGGAGACCTACTGATGTAAGCTAGTCACCAGAGAAAATACCCAGTCGTGACGCATATCCAGGAACAAAAATAGCACCGGGGCCCCTCGAGGGATTCTACAACAGGCTACGCTCGAAGATGCTTTCAGCGCTCGAGCAGCTCCTGTTTGCTCGCCCGAGCGAGCGTTTACATTTTTGTGACGCGAAACATGACCACAAATAGACGGGTCAAGAGAGCTAGGGAACCACGCGTAGACTGAATGTGTGTGTGTGAGTGTGGTCTGCACAAACGTGGCTTATCAGACCAAACTTTAGACCAAATCTGGCCTCCATACCTTTGACCTGGGGTTGTCCATGGCATGCCAAGCAGGGCATAACAACAAGGCAACACTTCCTCTTCCTCTGGCCTCCCTCGTTTATAGCTCTAGCACTAAAAATAACTCACCAGACAAATTCCTCTGCAGATGTGTTTTCTGTTCTCTATTCCTGGCTGGCTGGATCAACTCTTTGGGTTTATGATTTGTGGAGCACAGGTATGTATTGTGGAGGTGTGTGAAGGACTTTTGTTTACATTTGATGGATGCTATTATCCAGTTGGTTATGGAGCGCATTTACAATTTGCAATATTTCATTTACATTTGTGATATCTCGATCATCCCATCCCGTATATATCGTGCAAAATCTTTTGAGACAACTTCATCAGCTTGTGATCAACCCACCCCCCCATCACGCACTACATGTTTGTTCCTGAGTTGTCAATTTGCACAGCTAAATATACATGACCTTGCCTGACCTCCAGAGTGGTTGCTGCGATCCCCTGCGGATCGCCAACAAAGAGAGTGCTGCAGGAAAATAGAAAGGAAGACAGAAAGAAAAAAAACAACAACCATTGGTTCTGATTCTCCAGGGCTCATGTTCTCTGTCTAAGCAAGTCTTACTGTAAACAACACTCTCTGGGGAAGGGACTGGAACAAAAAAATGTATGTGACGCCTACAGATAAGCCCTATATGCTATTGTGGTAGAGGCGGATAGAAATGGGAATGGAAACACGATCTTTAGGGGGGAGAAGAAGAAGGAGGAGAAGAAGATACCAAGTACCCAAACATTTGAGACTTAGGGAACATGAGCGAAGGCAACGTGTAAAAAAACAAAGGTGTTTTCTCACACTGTACGGTTTTAGAAGACAGGTTTCAGGACCATGGGGTGCCATTTGATTTGGTGCTGTTCCTAAATGATTAGGTTTGGGTTTCTTATTTCGTGTTCCAAGATCTCTCGATTACATTTACATTTATGGCATTTTGGCATAAGACTTACTTATCTGATTCATTTTCTCAACTGAGCACTTATGATCTTAAGGGCCTTGCTCAGGGTCCAGATGTGGCTAAATATGGATTAATTTGATCTCATGACCTTCGGATCCACTTTGTGCTCCCCCCCTGAGCATTTCAACAAAAGCAGCGCTCACACAATGGAAGAATAGAAACTCTTTGTATGCTATAACAGTACAGTTTTCCTTGAAACGAACATGCTCAAACACTGTTCCATCGTGATGATGCTCCTGTACATAAAGAGAGCTTAATGCAAACATGTAGAAGACCTTGAAAAGTCCTGCAAAGTTTCCTGTACTCCTCAAACTCTTCAACCTTCTCCTCAATTGGAACTGCAGCCTTCTTACCTCCTCCAACATCAATATCTGACCTCACTAAAGCTCCAGCAATGACCAATGATCCTCTACTGCAACCTCCTCAAGATCCAGTTCCTGGAGGAATAGAGCTCATTACAACAGTAAAAATGGGAATACATCTAGAACGTTTTTATCTTCTTCAGAAAGTGATCTGAATCAAGGGCTTGGTCTCGATAAGAGATAAACGGTGAGAATATTCAGCAGGAACCAGCGTTCCTTCAGCAATAAGTCACCGTGTAACAGATCTATCGGCTCTTCGAGCAAACAGACCTTTCAATGCATCTTTTACTTCATCAATATTTCATCCAGAGTATTGCTGAGAGCATGTAGAGGAGAAAAAAAAAGTGATATCAAAAAGCGGTTTCATATGAATCCTGAATAATTCACCGCTTCTCAATAGCAAAGTAGTTCCACCATGCTGACAAACACACTGAGTGGAGGATCTCCATCATCGTTTTTTTATATATTTATTTACAGAGGCGTATACTCGGAAATATTCTCTGAAATTGGAGATCATTAGAGATGGTTCCTCATTAACAGCCTAAAGATCTATGAGGTTCCTCAGCAACATAAGAACGTTGAGGATGGATTGTCCGAAATCAAAATCCTCGAATATTTGAAAGCGTTACCAAATGTGCCACAGCAACATCTTAGAAACACCATATTTGCTGAGATTCACACAACGCCACTCATCAGAGCCCATGCCTTTGATGTTCGCCCCACGCATGTTCAAGGTCGCACTTCCTGTGTTATCACGTTATCTCCTTTGCCATGGCGACGTCGTACAAGCTATCGCGCGTTTCCCGACGCAATTTAGCCTTACGCATATCTGAATCTATCATCCTGAGAGAAAGACAACAATCAGATACTAGAACGAAAGTGCGATTATAGCGATAAGCCTCACTTCCTGTTGCCAACCGATGGCAGTGTGAGCCTGTATTGTGTTCATGTCTCCAGCTGTAAATATAAATGTAAAAAGTTCAGGCTACGGTGGAATGAAGCTTCACTTCTTTCCCTACTTTGATGTCATGAAACCCCCGGAGCACCTGTTACTTTACAAGCCAGGCAAAACACGGCGAAGCAGAACTACCCCAGGAACCTCGACCTAGCCAACCCCTGGTATTCAGGGAATGACCCTATTTAACCTCTGAGCCAGCAATGAGAAACCGGGGGCTTCCCAAACTCCCCCTACACACACACACACACACACACACACACATACACACAAGCACCCCCTGTTCCAGCAAATGCCCCACAAAAGCCTCCAGCCCTAAAGCATGTGAAGACTTGGGTGACTCCTACAGCAGCATACCAAACACTGCACTATGTTTCAGTGCGGACTTTTTTTTATTTTTATTAATATTTATTTCCATAAATCCCCCGACTTATTTTGTGTCCTCAAACTGGATACGATGCTCTTCTGAATCACCCACAGCCATGTAATAATTTGGGAATTATTTGACAAAATATCCTTTCATTCCGATGCACCAGGAGACCCGAACCTGTCCCAGCATGGCTGTGCTCCTCTAAACAAAGCCAGCTCCAGGAAGCTTTGATGTTCTGCTCTAGAGCTTTATTGAACACCTTTAGGAGCCACATCACTTCCTTACAAACACCAGGACCTTATTTTACTAACAACCTTGTGGCTGAAAGAAATCGCAGAACTCTCCACAAAATCTAGTGGAACTTTTTCCCAAGAAGAGTTCAACCTTCTTATAAGAGCAAACGGGGACGCAACGTGTCTCAAAAACTTATGCTACAATCTTTTTGTAACAACAAAAACAAAAACATGATACACTGCAATACACACAGGACGTACGCTAAGCTATTCGAGTTCTGCTAAGCTATTCGAGTGCGTGTTCTCAGGGACACTTTCAGCCTCATGGACTTCCCCACCATCCCAGGCACGCAGCTCTGGAAAGTTCCCTGAATAAACGGCTCATGTTCTCTGAATGTTCTCTGAAAATACACGATGTTTTTCCGATACAGCGAGTAAGGACAAGTTAGATCGCATCGCTTTAATGTTTGTCATTAAAAATGGCTTTCGATTCCGTCTGCCGTTCTCTTGAGGGTCGCAAATGATTCATATATCATGCCTGTCATTATCCTGTGATGCTAACATTAGCTAACTAGCAAAACAAGTAATTCCATGCAGTGGTGAACAGTAAAGGAGTAAAAGTAATTAGTTATTTTGCTAAGTAGCTTTTTTCAAATATCGGTACTGAAGTATTTCATTTGGTGAGACTTTTACTGGCACTTCACTACATTGCAAAACATTTAACTTTTTACTCAACTGCATTTTGCGAAATCAGTCGCAAACACGCAAGTGTGTATCTATTTTAAAAGGAATAAATGATGGAAGAAACTGCTGACTCCAACCCCATCCCCCAAACCTGCCCCATTAGCAAACCATAATACTACGACTACTAAGCACAAAACAATAAACAACAATTTCAAATAACAATGAAACACTATACAACCAATGAGACGTAAAAAAAAATGTCAGCAATATACCTGCTTGAAAAGATGCGTTTTCCAAACGAGATTTGAAAATAGAGACGTAGCGTTGCTAAAGGCTCGAGTTCTTATTAGCGCATACGACAAAGCGCTAAGGACGATGAGGACATCGATCTAAGAGTTTAAGAAGGAGTATATGTTAGAAGTAGGTCAGATAAATGTCCACGCATGTTTAAAAACAAATATATAGTGACGTTCTGTCCAGACCGAGACGACGTTTTCAGTGAACGAAAACGTAGCTTTTTGAAAAACGCTTCCCAAAGTGGATCGATTCGAAAACGACGTTTTTTCCGCGTCGCACTTTTTATTAGTTGCAACGTCGTTTTTTCAAAAAAGAGCCGCAAACGATGTTCGAAAACGTCTTACGACTCGCACGTGAGCGGTTTCAGACGTTTCAGGGCGGATGAGCGTCTTTCGGGAAACGCTTGGAAAACGGAAACGGGGACAAGGGCCGAAGATGAAAACCCCGTTTTTTAATTTATCAGGATTTGTGTAGACGTAGCCAAAGAAGGAACCAGGTGACGTGATGCCTTATAAACAAAAAGCAGGATTTGAAATGTTATGCGATGTTTAACGGGCAGCCAGTGCAGCTGTTGAAGAACTCAACTCAACATCTAACGCGTGACCCGAAATGTACTATAAGGTTTGTTGAGCCCGGTGTTTGTTACCGTGCCCTTTTTCTATTCGTGCAACTTGGTGCTACGCCAAAGGGATTATGGGAAGACAAATGACTCAGCGATGACTTTACCAATTACTCAGCTGACAGAGTCAGGCTTGGACATGATCGTAGGTTCGGATCTGGCAAGAACTCTTCGGAACAGGTGAGAGATTATAAAAAAAATAATCAAATAAATAAATAAATAAATAAATAAATATAAATATATATATATATATATATATATATATAAGCCTTATTAGCAAAGCTTTAAACAGGCTATTAAGTTGCACATCTGATGTGCCATTACAGCTTAATTGATCCAAGGTGTAACCTCTCGGCCGCCGGATCTCCAAGCGAGTGCACGTGACCTTCTTTCACATTCCCATCTGCACCGCAGGCTGTCGCTCGCCATGAAATATGCATTGAATTATAAAACGCATTATGTAACGCATCCACCGGGGCTGATGCAGGCATTTGTGCAACAGCTAATTAAACATGTCGTGGAGAGGGGGGGGCTGTTTTGGGGGGGTTCGAGGTTGAGGAGGCAGTTGAGTGCTGTACTGCGCTCACCTGATGAACACTGAGGGAATATCAGGAGATGTATTCCAAAAATATTGGGACAGTCGACTGCTTTTTTTTTTTTCTTTTTCACGAACCCAAACCTGTTCCAACATGAAGGCAGCTCCAGGAACATTCGAGGTGGTTTCCAAAAATGTCTAGACGGATGGTGTTGTCCAACGTCTACGACATACGTCCGACATACGCCGAGTCGTTCCAGGTGTTTTGAGTGGAAGAGAGCGTGGAGAACATCACCAGGGAGATCTGGAAGAGATTTGACTCGTGCGGACTTTGCCCTCTTCCCGAAAACCCGAAGATCCCGTTCGAAGGTTGGCGGTTTTTTGGAGATCCACCACAAATCACAAAAAACGATCCATCGAATTCGAACCGAATAGAATGAAATAGTAAAGCAAGTAAAGAGCTTGAAGCAATTTTAGAAGCTGGAGAAAGAAGGACAAAAAAATAACTCTGGCTGTCTTACTGTTTTCATCAACAAGCTACATCCCAGGCCTAATTTAAAATCGATTCGCCTCGGCTTCACCGTGGTGTATTTACACTCTCTAGATGGCTGGAGCTGATAAAGTGTAATGACCGATTCTTCTCTCTTGAACCTGATCCAATTCAAACACAAAAACGGGTCCTTCGGGAGCGAAAGGGCTTCCCTCCGAATCCAGAGAAAACAATGCATTTCTCTCTCTCTCTCTCTTTCTCTCTCTTTCTCTCTCTCTCTCTCTGTAAACACTGGTTTGTTTATTTGTTGACTTATTTATTTCTTGTCTATTTGTCCTTTTTTTGATAGAACAGAAGGTGTGAAAGAATGAAGTGTGGAATGTAAAAAAAAAAAAAAAGACCTGTGGAGATTTTTTTTGTTTTGGTTTTTAACCTCATTGAGGGCCAAAGGTTTGTGGACACCGGCCCGTACAATTTGTATGTACTTTTCTGAGCATCCTGTTTTCCACATTTAGTCTCCGTTTAGTTCCCGCTCTTATAATAAGCTTCACTCCTCTAGATGTGTGAGATTTCATCGAGACATGAGCGCGCTAGTAAAATCAGGTCCTGATGTGGGTGACGAGGCCAAGGGGTGGCAGTCCAATTCGTCTCAAAAGGGTTTGAGCTCTAAAACAGGCCACTCAAGATCCAGATACATCCAGAAGATAGAGGCGGATCTTCATGGCGCTGTCTTTGTGTGCCTCAAAATTTGTGGGAACAGTTTGGGGAAGAAGCACACAAGGCTATGAAAAGGCAGGTGTCCCAATACTTTTGGCCTTATGGGGTGAAGATGGGATGAAGTGTCTCCCTTTGCCTCTCGCTATCTGTCTCTCAATCTGCCTCCATTGGTCTCTGTTTCTCTATCTTTCTCTTTCTCTGACTTTTTTTCCTTTCTCTGTCTCTCGCTACCTGTCTTTCTCTCGCTATCTGTCTTTCTCTCGCTATCTCTCTGTCTTTCTCTGTCTCTCACTATCTGTCTGTCTCTCACTCCCTGTGTCTGTCTCTGTTTCTCTTTATCTCTCTCCGTTTGTATCTGCCCCTTACTATCTTTCTCTATTTGTCTCTATCTGTCTCTCACTGTCTGTCACTATTTGTCTCTATCTGTCTATCTCTCTCTGTCTCTATCTCTCATTATTCCTAAATGTCTCCAAAAACAAAAGAAAAGATCTGAGTCTCTCTTTGTCTCTTTTTTTGTCACATTCTATGTTCTCTCTCTCTCTCTCTCTGTGCTCAGCACACCATTATTTTTAAATGTCTTTGGAAATGACATGAAACATCTGAACGTCTCTCTCTGTGCGTCTCTCTCTCTCTCACGCCTATTCTCTTTTTCTCTGCATGTCTCACTCGCTTTCTCTCTTTTTTTCCTCTCTTCCTGTCTGTTTCTCTCTCTCTCTAGCTCTCCTGCTTTACAAACAAACTAAACTCGAAGCCCTTCCACGAACCCTAAACTGCTCCATCTGAAGCATTTTCTCATTCCAGGAATTTGAAGGAGACATTTCCGGCTCGCTCAAATGTCCGATCCCTGACCAGTTTCCCCCTTTATTTTTTATGTTTAGATGCTGAGATGAGGACGAGTGCAGCAGACAGTGAGCAGATTGCGGGCAGAGGAACGGAGGTAAGTGTATGCAGTGTGGGCCGCTGGGAGCACTCGAGACCTGACGCTGGCACTTCACACTTCCTCAGCCCTCGCACTACTGTACGTGTGTGTGCGCATGTGTGCGCGTGTGTGCATGAGCAAAAGCACCAGCAACACCTCTTCACGCTCGTCCGCGCCACATCGCACCATGTGCCTGAGGAGGGAAAGAGACGCCGCTGACATCACACCCTGCAGGTGGCAACCCTCTGCGGGAGCAAAGCGAGAGCAGAAAAACACTGCCTTCGAAATCGTGCGGCATTGAAAATCCTCTCTCGCGTGCAAAGACGTGAGAACACGTGAGAACGAGTTCACGTGAGAACGCGTTTCCTCTCGCCACTTTCGTGAGAACATATCAATCACTTTCTCTCATCCTTTCCCTGGAATCGTGGAGGATTCGTGGACGGGAAGCTCTGAAGCAGACACATGTCAGACAGACCCGAGCGCTTATTCAAGACAAAAACGTGAAGGAAAAAAAATGACGCGTGAGTGTGTATGTCAGAATAATGCCACAGTTCCAAACGCTGCACCAGTTAAAGCTCTACAGTTACAACGGCATCCTTCCTTTCTGTGACTTTTTATCCAAGAAACAAGACCAATTCAATTCTATTCGTTTTTTCTCTCTATCTTCCTCTCTCTCTCTCTCTTTCTCTCTGACTAAAGTTCTGTCAATACTTGATCATCTATAGAAGAAAATTGAAAAGACAATAATATGAGAGAAGAGAAAGAGAGAAAACAGAAAAGAAGGGAAGGTAAGGAAAAAGAAAAGAGCAAGAAAAGAAAAGAATCGAAGAGAATGTGAAGGAAAGAAAACAAGAGATGAGATGAGAAGGAAGGAGAATAGAAGGGAAGAGAGTAAAGAAAAGGAAAGAAGAAAAAGACATGAAAGAGAAGAGGACAAATGAAAGAATAGTATGAGAGGAGAGACAGAAAGAGAAGATGAGATAGAACAAAGAGAAGGAATTGAGAAGAAAGGAAAGTAAAAATAAAGAAGAGAGAAAAATTGAAGATAAGAGATTAGAAGAAAAGTGGAGATGAGATGAAAAGAGAAGAGAAGAGAACAAAGAAAAAGGAAAGGGAAGTGAAAGTAATAAAAAGAAGTGAAGAGATAAAATAAGAAGAGAAGACAAAAAGAAAGAAAAAGGAACAGAAAGGAAAGGGAAAGGAAGAAGAGAAGAGAAGAGACGGGAAGAAAAGAGACGAAGAGAAGAGAAAAGAAGAGAAGAGAAGAAAAGAGAAGAGAAGAGAAGAGAAGAGAACAAAGGAAAAAGGAAAAAGGAAATAGAATTGAAAGCAATAAAAATAAGTAAAGAGATCAAATAAGAAGAGAAGACAAAAGAAGAGAAAGAAAAAGGAATGGAAAGTGAAAGTAAAGAAGAAGAGAAGAGAAGAGAAGAGAAGAGATGAAATGAGAAGAGAAGAGAAGAGAAGGAAAGAGAAGAAATGAAACGAGAAGAGAAAAATTGAGAAGAGATGAAACGAGAAGAAAAGAGAAGAGATGAAATGAGAAGAGAAGAGAAGAGAAGAGGAGAAGAAGAGAAGAATAAAGAAGAGATGATATTTGCTGATTTTAAATCTGGGAATGAAATAATCGAAAGAAACGTCACTATTCCGCGTAAAAACGTGGTGCTCAGGTTTTTAATACAAAGCGCCTCATGCTTCATGTTCTGAAAGAACAATGAGGGTTAATAAAATATGTGTGCCATAATTAAACCTCACCTCCCATTAATCCAAATAGTAAATTGTAGCAGGGCGAAGCCTCGGCGGGTCATTTTTCACCACAGTCCATATCCGAGAGCTACTTTTAATAAAAAACATTCCCTACAAGGATACGGAGTATTTTTTTTTTCCCAAAGACGATTTTCCTTTTTCTTCTGTCAGAGGAAAAAACGGATTATAATTGCCTTTCTGTTTAATTAAAAGTAGCTCGTAACACCTCGGGGCAAGGACACGCAAAGACTCCGCCATTTTCAGCGCTCGATTTCGACACTTTTTTAGAAGCAGCGTTGGACGTGAATTTATCCATGTATAAATCCCAAAAGCAGCTGTATGGAAAATATATTCAGGATATACACTCTAAATTTTTTAAAGTTGCCATAAGGAACAAAACCAAAGCGGAGGTTGTAGCTTCGTGGCTTTGAATCTGAAGGTCATGAGTTCAAATCTTAGCCACAACAAGGAGCGGCCTTTCCTGGGCTCCTGAGCAAGGCCCTTAACCCCCATATCTGCTCAGCTGTATGAATAACATAAATAAAATTGGCTCTGCCAAAAGTGTAAATTCCTGTCAAACACCTGCGATCCGTAGCGTGTCAAAACGTGACCTTTCCGAAGCGTGTCAAAACGTGACCTTCCTGAACACTTGTCATCTTCCAGTGATGTTCAGTGATGTGAATTTGATTCTGTGGCAGATTCTTCCGGTTTCACGTGTAATTTCACGCTCGATCTTTTGTCTTTTGGCACACTGACTTGTGGAGGTCGGTGCTTCCTGTGACTGCTCGTGCAGCCTCGTGCTGCCATCTTTTGGCGAAACTGGTCCTGAAACCTATTGACATCACCCTGAATTACAGACCAGTCTGAGATGAAGCTGCCTACGAAACCCAAGTGAGCGGCGACATCGTTTCACGCGGAAAACTTTCTTTGCGCCAAGGAGAAGCGGCTGCTTCGTTCATCCGCTCGCCACAGCTGCTTCTCCACTCAACTACAGCCCCATCCACTCGCCCCAGCAACTGTTGCCACCGAGCCTACAAGCCGCCATCTGTTCTACCACTGAATGGAAAATGGGGGGGGAAGAGAAAGAGGGTAATGACAGGAATTATGAGTAGAAAATGTCGGGTGAAGAACAAAAGAACGAACCCACTTTTCCACACAATTCTGGGCAAAAACATCAACATGATGGAAAAATCTAATGGAAATCGGCTCAAGGTTAGACGAGGACGCTCGGCCCACAACCCATGGATCAGAGGACGATACGGAGGAAAGCCTGCGAGAAGTATGGTCCAGAATAGTTTTGTGTTCCTGCACACGAATTTGCCCTCTTGCACATTCCAAATGCCTCTGAACAGGAAGTGTCCTAGTCTGCAGCGCAAAAAGTGTGTAAGTCATTTGCATGGTTCAAAGAAGAGGAAGCGAAAGCCGCTTGGTCCCAAACGAAGGAGAAAAGAAAGAGAGAGAGAGAGCAAGAAAAGGCAGGGCTTGAGTTTCTGTTCGGTCCGTGATGCCTCACCTTGGCTTGCTGCTTTCCATGTGTTTTGACTATAGATACATGCCACCCACTACAGCCCCTGCCCAAGAGGAAGCAGCAGCTCACAGAGCCTCGCTATTCACATTCAAATGAAGCTGTTATCAGGAAGCCAGAATTGCCAGGGAAAAAAAATGGACAAGAGATAGCTAGAATTACGTCCGTCAAAATGAATGAATCTTTTTTTTTTGAGTCATTTAGTTCATTTTCTTCCTTTAACCCTCAAATCACCTTCATATACGGGAGTCACGTGATAAAAAAAAAAGGGAACGACTCAGACTAGAGGACTTATGAGATGAACTACTCATAGCGACTATGGGAGTCATGTGATAAAAGTGCGAACGAATGAATGAACGAAAGACTCGAACTGGAAGAGTCGAGAGGTAAACGACTCAGTTGTGAAAAAATGAAAAGAATCGCTCTTCAATTTGACTCATTCTTCTGAGTCGCATTAAAGACTCACAACATACATAACAATGTACACAAAGTTTCAGTAGTTCCTGAGCTGCTGGTTCTTGTTCGCTGTCCCTCTCTATGATGATCCATTGCTTCTATCGTCAGAACGTCCTACCAGTTTGGGAGATGTTCCTCAGGGTGTTTTAGGGAGATCAAGAAAATAAGACCCACTGGAATTGTAAATGCGCTACAATGGGTACAATCTAACAATCCTGCATACACTTCCAAGTTTAAGAAGTCTACAAGTCCAGAGGAAAGGTCCGGGGGTTTACACGGACCCTCAATTTATTGTGAAAAGTTCCAGACCACTTTCGTACTGGACCACTTTTAGAAATCATCAACCACTAAGTTGTCGCGAAAAGTCCAAGTTACCGATGTCCAGCATACGCCCACATTCCAAAAACCATACTGGAAATTTCACCAGTATCCATGTTTGATCAGTATTATTGTTTTTAGTCTCCCGGCATTCCCAACACCGTTTTTGGATCCCATTTTTCCCGAATCTCCATTCCGTGCATGCGCCTTTCCCAAACTCTTAAAATTATTCATATTTAACGCTATTCAATTTGTTACACCATTTAGTGCAGCAGGATCTCTTCTTTCCTTCGTAATACATACGGCTACTGGGTGCACATGTGCGAATGTGTGTTAGTTTGTGTTTGTGTGTTGGGGATGGGGGGGGATGTGTTCCATTGCCTAGAAAAAACACCTGCAAACACTCAACTGCTGTTGTTTAGCTGGAGACAAGCGAAGGTAAATTTAGCAGCGGTTATTATTTTTTTTTGTCTGGTTCTGCCACATGTGCCAGTCAGCATGAAATGTTGCTTTGTCAAAACCGAGCAATTTCCTACTTCAGCTGAACCTCATATACTCAGATATACCAAATGCTAAAGTTCTAACCACCAGAATCATCTAATGGCTGGAGGACTTAACCTGACAGTCACATGATCTTGCATTTTCACCCACCACTGCTTTTTTTTCATTCACCAATGCCACATTGATGGTCTTTCCAGCTACACCTCAGTTTCACTTCCTCCATCTCCTTTCACTTGCGTTGGATTTTCACTCCACCTGATTCCATCAAGGACAAAGCCCAGTTTCCGAGACAGTTCCCATAGCAACAGAAAATGCCTCGCTACTTCTGTCAGCTTTTTGTGTATTGTATGTGCTCTGAAAAAAAAAATAAAGAAAAATGGAAAATAAAGACAAAAACTGACCAAAAAAAGGTCCTGAATCCCTGAACGGCCCTATTCAAGTCAAGTCAAGTGGCTTTTCTTGTCATTTCAAACCAGCTGGTATTGGTGATCGGATCGGATCTCGTTTTTTTTAATCTCGTTCATCAAAATGAGCAAATCCTTCATAGCGTCTATGGGATTCGGACTAGAAGAGTCGAGAGAAGATCTATTCAAATCACTCAACGCGAACGGATCACTCTTTGAGAAGACTCGTTCTTCTAAGTCACATCAAAGACTCGTTCAAAATGAATCACTATCTATCTGAACACTGAACCTGCTCCACTGAACCTGAACCTTCACCATCTTGCTGTTGCCAGATCCACGCTATTGGAACACTATACTGGCAAAAATATTAGAACTTCTCCATTTGCACAAACTTGGAGGCACCCACTTGTATAGGATTTCTTTGGTAGCATCAAAAATGTTCCCCTGAACTGGGAGATGTTCTAGCATGACCGTTCCATGGTTCACATGGGTTGAATGGGTGTGGAAGATCTTAAATGGCCTGCTGTAGAGCTCAAACCCTATTCAACACTATTAGGATGAATTGGAACGGCACCCCAGGCCTCCTCACCCCCCATCAGTACCTGACTTGATGTCGCAAATCGAGTGGAACATCTTCTCAGAAGAGTCGCCGTTATTATAGGAGGTTATTATTAAGTATTGTATTAAATGTGCATAACTAGCTAGCTCACTAACTAGCTAACTTCTCATTACAACCAGTTCTCCTTCGAAAACACAGCACTAGGTGAGGAAAAGAATAAGTTTTTCCCCCTTTCTTAGTGAAACAGCGAATTGTTGTACGTTCTGTGAAAAATCCTAAAGGTTTCTAAACATGCTAAGATTCAGTGAGACATGCTAACAATTCAGACTTCCTGTCAGTCAATATGAGTAGCAATAATACTAATAAAAAAACAAAAAAGAATTATTGAGCGCAAAGGATTGGTGAGCATTTTTTATGGCCTCAAGTCTCACACACACACACTCATATGCTACACACACTTCTGCACCTCTGCTAATTCCACAGTTGTGTGTAGCTTAAACATGCAAAATAAATCACCATATGTATATGTATACATATCAGAAAAACATGGCAACCCCCCCTCACACAAACACATACACAAAGACACACACATCATCTATATCTTTTTTTTTCCACGCTCGCAGCTGTGTACGCAGAGTCGCTCGTACCCTAAGGCCCTGATAGCTATCAACACTTTGCATGTCTATTTCTGTACGCGGCTACACTGCAAGCCTTTATTCAAAAATGCACCGCGGCTCGGGGGCCGCGATCGCGTGCATCTCCGCGGCAGTGGAAAAAAAAAACACAAAAAAAAGAAAAGGCACGACTGTGTGACACGAGCCACCGAGTCGAACGCACGAGCACGGCGTTCGAAATGTTGTAAAGGAAAGGCATCGCTCTACTGAATAACGTGTGGAAGGGTGGGGGGGACGCTTTGATTCTCCGTATCGTTTGCGGTAAATATCGCAACGTGCTTCGATGGTCAGTGTTTTTTCCCGCCATCGAGTCAAGTCGAGAAGCTTTTATTGTCATTTGTCATTGAGATGAAACAACGTTCCTCCAGAACCCTGGTGCTACATAAAACAACACAAAGCTACATAACAGAAACACACAGACATCAAGTGCATGGTTGTGTAACCTGCAAGACAGTGCATGACAACACAAAACAGTGTAGGACAAATACACAAAACACAAAACAGTGTAGGACAAATACACAAAACAGCGCCACCAGTAAACCTGCTGTATATTAAATAATGCAGTGTGTAAAAGAGACCCGAGTGCAGGGGTGTACCTTGTAATCGAACAAAATGTAAACAAAAAGGTTTGTGCGCGAAACGACAATAGCGATGAAGTCGTTCATCACTATTACTTGTTGGATGTGCAAGTTTATGCGAATCCGTTGTGCTGTTTTGCAGTGAATGAGTTCCCCAAAGCCTGTGGTGTGTGTGTGTGTGTGTGTGTGTGTGTGTGTAGTATAACGACCAGGAAATCCAAGAATGTTTGGGTATGAGGTATCTGTAAAAGACGATGTTATCTACAGGGGTAAAAACAAACAAAACAAAAACACCTCACGCTGTATAGAGAAGTCAGACGTTACCTTTGGCTTCTTGTCCCGGAGTTGTCTCGCAAGTTAAGCCAGGCAAACACGCTCCTAACACACCCTGTTTCCAAGACAGAGAGGGAGTGTTAAACAAATAAACACACACGTGTGTGTGTGTGTGTGTGTGTGTATATATATGAACAACACAACACCACGTCTCTATGGTATGTTATAGTATATAGTTAAAGGTCTCCTAAAGTCCTGAGAACTTCCGTACCCTCGTTCCTCTACGCACGGCTCACACCTCTCTTCAGCATCAACAGCTGATCATCAGCCCTACTTTACTTTCTCTTTCTTCCCTACCTGACGCCCGACGCTCACGTCCTCTGGGGTCCTCCAGGAAGCCTGAGACGACGAGCTCGCTCGTGCCAAAGTCCGTGTCACGAGCGGTAAAATCCAGAGCATGAAGATATTTATTTTTTTCACACCTACTTTACACAGCCCTCCATTCTACCACCACGGTCTGTCTGTCTGTTCTCGCACCTTCTTTTTTTTCTCTTTTTCTTTTTTTAGTAGTGGCTTGGAGGAAGAAGAAGAGGAGGGGAGAGACTGGTTAAGGCATTGTTGAGTCGAGTCCAAAACAGGTGAATAGATAGATAGATAGATAGATAGATAGATAGATAGATAGATAGATAGATAGATAGATAGATAGATAGATAGATAGATAGATGGAAGGGGTGGAGGAGGGGAGGGAGTTTGTCGCTCAGATCGCACGGAAAGGCAGAGACAGGCGGCGGACGCCGGTAATAATGGAGCGCTGAGGTAGGTTTCAGAATGGTGTAGAAAGTGGAAAAAAAATGGAAGAGCGGCAGAGAGAGAGAGAGAGAGAGAGAGAGAGAGAGAGAGAGAGAGGTATTGAGAGAAAGACTACCTCATTTTCAAACAGGAAGAAGGGGAGGCCACGAGTGTTTCCTGTGGTGCAGATGAGGTGAACAAAGACGTCATAAGACGTTCATGTTTTCAAGGTGTGAAAGCTGATGATGGATATATATATATATATATATATATATATATATATATATATATATATATATATATATATATTTAATATTTTTCTTTAACTTGAACTTGGAGACCCAAATCTGCTCCAGCTTTACAATTGAAGATCTGCTTTCCATGTTTTCGATCTATATGGTAGAAGAACTTGAGTGGCCTCCTGGAAAGCCCAAACCCTATTAAAAAACCTTGGGTTGAATTGGAACACCACCCCAAAGCCTCCTCACCTACATCAATACCTGACTTTCCTAACGCCCTCGAGGTTCAATAAAATCTCACAAATCTCCACAAAATCTAGTGGAACATCTACCCAGAAGAGTGGAGCTCATCATAATGGCAAAAAAACCCAACACAGACTGGAATGGAATGTTCCAAAAGCATGTACTATACAAACGTTTTATTGTATATATTTTTACATGCATTCTTTAATATAAGAATTTAAGAAAGAAAGTGGATACAGTTACAGTAAATTCGTGTCATGTTTACCAAACGTCTTCCAAATCCAAAGAAGCGCCACACTGTTTAGCAAAGTTAACCACAACTGGTGCAGCACGCCGCTGCTCTCGGGTCTGCTTTTGCTCCACTCTTGCTGCAGAGGGAGGATGAGGTATATAGAAATCAGGCGTCAAAAAAAAAAAAAAGTGACAAGAGGCCGAGTGCGACATGCAGCGAATGCAATGCAAATACGCGAAGCGTTACTAGGCTGCGCTGCAAACATGCCTGCAAACATGGTGTGTATCGAGGCTGAACAAATCCACCTTCCCTGACTTATGACATGTCTGTACACAGTTCTACACTGATTTACAGGCAGGAATATTGTCCCAATGGGTCACAGCTATTGTCCATCTGAGAACACAGGAGCATTAGGAGGAGCCATTTGAGGAGAAATTTGTTCAGGAGACATATTTTAATGCAGTGTTTTGGGTTTTTTACAGGCAAATGACTGTAACCTGATTAATGTACCAGGCAGTTTCATACTTAAAATTTTTTTCCAATGAAAACTGCACACATTTACAAAGATCGGTAAATGTTGTAAAACTGTTTTATATATATATATATATATATATATATATATATATATATATATATATATATATATATATATATACGTATATATATATATATATATATATATATATATATATAAAATATAAATATTCAATTTAAGACTCCATAATAATAAATATGTCATACAAGAGCTCTCTCTTTATTAACATTCACTAAACCTTATCCTAAACAACCCTAACACTTATCCCTTAACCCCTAAACCTTAATACTTAACCCTAACCCTTAACCTTAACTCTTAACCAGAACCGTAACTATAATCCTAACTCTAATCCCTAATGTTTAACTTTAACCCTATCTCTTAACCCTAATCCCTAACCCTAATCCTTAACTCTTAACCTCACCCTTTATCCTTAACCTTAACCCTAATCCCTAACCCTTAACTCTTAACCTTAACGCTAATCCTTAACTTTAACCCTAACTCCTAACCCTTAACCTTTAACATTAATCCTTAACTCTAATACTTAAACCTAACCCTAAAACTTAAGCTTAAACCTTAACTTTAACCCTAACCGTTAACCCTTAACCCTACCACCTAGAATATTTGCATTGCACTATCAAACCTACCCCTTGACGCTAACACTGTACCCTAACCCTTAAACTTAGCCCTTAACCTTAATCCTTAACCTTAACCCTAGCCGTTAACCCTTAACTCTTAAACCTATTTGCATTGCACTATAAAACCCTAACCCTAACCTACCCCTTAACCCTGACCCTTAACCTTAACCCTAACCTTAACCCTTAACCTTAAACCTAACCCTTAACCTTAACCCTTAACCATAAACCTAACTCTAAGCCTTAACCTTAAATCTAACCCTTAAACCTAAACCTTAACCCTAAACCTAACCCTTAAACCTAAACCTAACCCTTAAACCTAATCCTAACCCTTAAACCTTAACTTTAAACCTAACCCTTAACCCTTAACCTTAACTCTTAAAATTAACCCTTAACCTCATGTTTGTGGTTTTAATGGACCTGATATAAAGACAAGGACAAGACATGCTCCTTTCAGAAGAACTCAAAACCTTGCCCATGGTTCATATGTGGGATCTGTAAAGTTCTGCTGAAGAAGGAACATGGGCTTTTTTTTTTTTTGTAAACAATGTTTCCTTTGTTTACTGAGGAATCTGTTCCTGGTCTCATCTATGGTCACATGTTGTAGTGTGTAGTGAGTGAAAGAATAAGGGCGTGAGTACGGGCCGTGGAAACGAGGTTCCTGCTGCAGGGAAAAACTCCATCCAAGAAAAAAACGTGAAGACGTAAGTCAGAAACCTTAACCAGCCTCGATTTTTTTTTTATAAATTAGGACTCGCATATCGCGTCTATTTCAGCTCAAATCTAGCTAGCATGTGGTTATAAGAAAATAATCCGCAGCGAGATATGACCCGAATATCAGGAAAAGCGACCTGGTTTCTACCAGACCCGACGTCGCATGTGCATGAAGAAGCAGCAACAACACAAGCGCCATTGTTCAGAACTTCACCTGCATAGCATACAGACATCTCAAAGGATTAAACGCGTGACATTCACAAGATGGCATGCCAGACATCTCGAACGTCCCCGTCTGTCAGGTTTCCTGTAAAACGTTAAAAAAGGTCCACGAATGGCGACGTTAAACACGTGGGTTTACTGTAAAACCTTCAGCTATCATCTTAACTGATCCAGAACATCCAGAACAAATTCTCGAAACCTAACCATCTTCAGGAGGAACCCTGAAGGGAGCTTCTCTTTCTGAAGATCCTTCTTATCATCTCCAAAAAAAAAACAACCTGAATGAAATAAATGGCTCTAATCAACCTCAGAGCACTCTTACATCCAAGATTTCTTCGGTAGATGTTCTACATGCGATCGCTGTCTAAACCGTGAGAACCAGAACTTTGGAACACACGATGGAATGAACGTCAAAGCTAGAGCCAGAACACCATCAAGCGTCCACCAGTTTCACACCAGGGTCTGAAGTGGGTGTGTTCCAATTCATCCTGAAGGTGTTTGGGAACTTCGAGAGTAGGAGACATGATCAGTTCTGTCTGGTGGCATTCACGAGCATCGAAGAAACGTTTTCCAAAAACCGGGCATAGAACATACGGGTCATATAACGAGGCACAGAACCCTGGCATGAAACATGGCATACAATAGGGTGATGAACGTGGACCAGAAGAAGGTATACAACAAAACAATATCGATGCATTCAAGCAAAAAATCTCAGTGGTTGAAGCTCTGGATTACTGATCAGAAGGTCATGGGTTCAAGCCCTGGGATCGCCAGGCTGCCACTCTTGGGCTTTTAACCCTCTGTGGTACAGGGGGCGCTATACCATGTTTGACCACAGCTTCTAAAAAACTTGGGATATGTGAAGATAAATATTTCACAGTGCTGTATGTGACAAAGAAATGTTCTTCTTCTTTATCTTCTAAGCCCCAAAACACACCAGCAATCTTTTCTTTCATGAACTCGAGTGGACTCAAGTGCCAACGACAGCCGCACTCGAAGAGTCCCCTTAGAGTGTCCCCTCCTCCCCCTTTCTCACTGACGGAGAACACGTCATGGAACATTCCCGGAACGAGCCAGCGTCCCACCCACTTCAACCCGGGCGCGCGCACACACACACTCACTCAATCACACACACACAGACACACAGACACGCATTGCCACGCACCTGACAACAACACTGTGTCGTTCAGGACACCTTTATTTGAGTGCACGATAATTAATTGATCAATTAATTAACCAATCAATAAATTAATTTGGAGTAACACACACACACACACACACACACACACAATCACAATCCCTGACCCGAGTGCACGCGCTCTCCGGTTCGTTCTGCCTCTCCCTCTGCCTCGCGCACATTCCACGGGATATTACGAAGCATTCCCGCTACCAGGGAGCGCGCGCGCGCTCGCGCTCCTCTCGCGGGCGCACCGGGTGGGTATTCCCCCGGATAGACTTATTGGATGCGCAAAAGTCCCGCTCGCGAGTGCAAAGATCTGCATTCTATACATTATCTTCTGCATCGTTATCATCATAATCAGAACCACAATCATCATCATCATCATCATCAGCAGCAGCAGCAGCAGCAGCAGAGAGCTCGCGCGCCCCAGGTACTCAGGTGTGCACTCACCGTGATTCTCTTCAAGACCTTCTCCTTCCTTCTGGAGCGTCCAGGAACATCCCGAGGAAATGTCAGTCCTCCTGGCTGAAGTGTTCTCCCTTCCTGAGGAACAGGAGGTTAGGATGATGGTGGGAATAAGACGGACGGGGATGGAAAACAAACAAACAAACAAACAAAAAAGGAAAGTCGGACAGGTGATGCACGGAATAAAGACGTGTTGAGAGTAAACAGTCCGGTGTTTGGTGTTCTTCTGCTTCCTGCTCGTGGAGAAGAAACCTGAACGAAGAGGAGGAACTCGGGGTTATTCCTAGCACCGCTTCCCAGAATAGAAAAAAAAGGCTACGGGAAAGAAAAAAAAAAGAGAAAGAAAGAAAGAAAGAGGGAGGGATGAAGCGCAGAATAAAAGCGACAGCGTTAAGGTGTTGAGCGCGCGTGCGTCAGACTGTGGGTGCGCGCGTGTGTGTGTGTGTGTGTGCGTGTGTGTGTGTGTGTTTGGCCCGTGACGTCATCGGATCCCCCAGCGCGCGTCTGTCCCAGAGTGCAAAAGAGGCGAAACCTGCCCCGTCTACTCAATCCGCAGCGTCTACCAGATTTGCACACGGTTCTTCTTCTGTTACTGTACTACCCGATCTGTAGCACGCATGCGCACGAAGCGTCACTGCGTTATGACGTACAAATACTGTACACGCAGGACATTGTTTCAAACTTCCAAAGAAGGTTGTTGATGATGGGAGGATGGAGAGAAAGAATTGTGGTGCAAATCAGGCAGGGATGCAGATTGGGTAACTTCATGTGGTAGTCTGCTGTAAACTTTATGAGAAAGAAAAATAACACATGACCATGACATCATTCAAATAGTAGATTATATGGCCAGAAGTTTGTGGACACCATACGTCCCATTCCACATCGGTATATGCCCTTTATTGTGACCTTCACTCTTCTGGGAAGATCTTTCTTTAACGCTCTCTAACTTTCTTCGGCTCTCTAAGGTTTCTCTCTGGTTTACTTTATCTCCATTTTCTTCATCTCTTTTCAGTTTTTTCATGGTTTCTCAGGGACTCTGGTTTTCTTTCTCTCCATTTTCTCCATCTCTTTTCAGTTTTCTCAGGGTTTCTCAGGGACTCCGGTCTTCTTTCTCTCCATTTTCTCCATCTCTTGTCAGTTTTCTCAGGGTTTCTCAGGGACACTGGTTTTCTTTCTATCCATTTTATTTTCTCCATCTCTTTTCAGTTTTCTCCGGGTTTCTCCGCGACTCTGGTTTTCTTTTTCTCCATTTTTTCCATTTTTTTTCAGTTTTCTCAGGGTTTCTCAGGGATTTTGGGTTTCTCTCTC
Source organism: Silurus meridionalis (assembly GCF_014805685.1). Taxonomy (NCBI): domain Eukaryota; kingdom Metazoa; phylum Chordata; class Actinopteri; order Siluriformes; family Siluridae; genus Silurus; species Silurus meridionalis. The sequence goes on from NC_060901.1 coordinate 21,779,086, forward strand.
TCCATTTTCTCCATCTCTTTTCAGTTTACTCAGTGTTTCTCTTGGATTTTGGTTTTCTTTCTCTCCATTTTCTCCATCTCTTTTCAGTTTTCTCAGGGTTTTTTTCAGAAAGGACAGAATTTTCATAGACACAGAATCCCCCAATTCTGAGTTCCTGTCCAGCTCGATGCACATATATTAGAAATCTTCTCGGCAGCAGAACCTATGATAGATTACTCAGCGGTATAAACACCAGGGTTTTTATTCCCACACCCAGTTTTGTCTTTTTTTCTCATTCTGCCTTCAATTACAACACCATTGTAGAGCCCTTGGGCTTGTTCTTTGCTAAACGATACACCCGGCGTAGCCACGTCATGCTCTGGAATCCCGTCTTCTCTCACTTCGCTCTGCTGCCAGGAAATTACATAAGAACAGGTTTCTCCTGACAAAAGGTCAATCCTGACTGGGATTATAAAGCAGGTTGCTAATGGGCCATGACTTTAAAACCTCACCCGGGGAAAAAAAGATTGTGTTTTATCTTCTGTACCTCCTCATAAAGGATGGCTTCATGGGCTCAAGAGGACAGAGGGAAAGTATGGACATGTAGACATGTGTCCAATGTTCATACGAAAACTTGGTGGTCTGTAAACAATGTATGTGTTTGTATTTATTTTTGTTTTAGGCTACAAATTCTATGAATCTTTATAGTCCTGAAGGAATGTTTATATAGGGACTATAATTATCACCATTTTGCCCCTTTTGCTCCCCCCCACAACATCTTGAAGCAATTACCTCTTGTGGCTGGATAGCGGCACTACAACTTATGTCCAAAAGTACTGTTCCATATGTTCTTCTTTTTTCTTCTTCCCAGTGCAGAAAGCCAGCTCCTTGAAGAGATGCTTTTCATGAATTGGATGTGTGTGGAAGAGCTTCCTCACTTCCTCACGTCCTTGAGGCTGAATGAAATCTCCACAAAATATATCGGACCATCTTCCCAGAAGAATGAAGCTTATTATGAAGGCGAATGAAGACTGTGGATGGGATGTTTAAAAAGATGGACATAGCGATGGCAGGGTGTTCACAAACTTGTAGCGTTTGACCTGAGGAAATGTATTTATTTTTGATGTGGATTTGTAACCAGGATTCAGCCTTGTGCATTTGTTGACATCATATGATGTTATTTGTTTCAGCAGGAGCTCCAGGTTTTTTCAGCCATGAGTAAGATTTTGTAGATATTAATCATCATATAAAGTATTGTAAGTATAATGATATTTTATATATATAATACGTTATTGTGATTTTAATAAACTTTTCTCCTGCAGCAGAGGTAGCTCTTGGTCTTTCGTTCCTGGAACGGTCCTAATGAAATCCTGTTTCATCAAAGCGTTTGATGGTTTTGAAGACTGCACTTGGAGATACATTCAAAGTTTTTAATTTTTTTATTTTATAAAATGCATTATTTTATTATTTTATTTTATAATTTTTATTGTTTTAATATATGTATTATATTTGATTTTATTTTATTTTGACATTTTATTTATTCTATAAATTTTTTATAAATAATAATAATATACATTTTATTATTTATTAAATAATAAAAAAAACACTATAAGGATCACAAAAGTCAGTAAAATGGGATTAAAACAAACGTAGACATTTTGTTTCTTTATTCTTTATTTTCTATCTTGGGGCCTCCAGGAACCCAGAAACATCTCTAAAGTGGAACGAACATTATTTATATGAATTACAGAAATTTTATATATATATATATATATATATATATATATATATATATATATATATATATATATATATATATATATATATATTGTAATGATTATTATATAATATATAATATATAATTATTCCTTTTTTTTAAAATGGTGCAATCCAAAGTTCAATCCATTGCAAAATTATTACTCTCGGTCATCATAAAACTGAATCTGTTACCACAGCAACAGCCTCCCTCCCTCCATCCCTCCATCCATCCTCCTCCTTCCTTCATCCCAGCATCCTTTTCCTCCTTCACCGACTACAAACAACAGCGGGAGGTGAACGGGAGCTGTTTTATATAAATATATATATATTTATTTATATATATATTTATATAAAAAAAGAACATCATGGCGCTCATTCCTTCTCAAATCCTCAGAGTTGCCATTCTAATGTCCTACTTCTCCATCATCTGCAATTACAAAGCCATAGACATGCCCGCACATCAGACCTACGGAGGGAGCTGGAAGTTTCTGACTTTCATAAATTTGGTAAGTTTTCCTCCAAAAAATAAAAGAACGAAAGAAAGAAATGTACATGCAGGCCGGGAGAACCCGTCTGCATGTCCTTCTGCACGAGTGTGTGTGTGTGTGTGTGTGTGTGTTTGAGGTTCTTCCTGAGTGTGCAGAACCTAGATCTGTAGATCAGGGTGCAAAGAGTTATCATCATCATCATCATTAATAATAATTGCACTATAATTAAAAATCTGAGTCGCGCCTGCTTGCGTTCTGCGCATGCGCAGCTGGTTATTATACTTGCTTGCTCATGACTCATGTTTTCCACATAAACTCCTCGGGTTTTTCGTATTAGTGTGTTGATTTAATAGGAATCACACGTCAGGCGATAATAAGGTCGTTTTTTTATGCAGCTTGGAGAGAAAACTCGCTTGTTTTATCAACAAGACATATAGAGAAGCCAGGTCGCGTCTACGCATGCGCAGACTGTTACAAGCTTACATCTCTTTCCATATGATGGGCTTTTAAAAATAAATAAATAAAGAAATAAATAAATACTGCAATTCCTAATATGCATTTTCTTCATTCTTATATATAGGTTGTTTTTTTATAATTGAAAGTGAATAATTTATTTCTCAGCATGAGGAATATCTTTGGTGCAAACACCTCAAGACCTCTAGTTTGGGTTCACCTTGATGCAATGAAGGAAAAAACAAAAATCTTTTTTCTTTTTTTCGAAGAATCGGTCTGCACTTAATGCACGTTATCAGTATTAACATCACTGCTTAGCAAGTTAAATAAAATAAAATGTCATTCTTCTGTGTGTAAGGTATAAAATATAAATGTAATCAGTTTCCTCAAGCGAATAAAAAGCATGTGGTGACATAAACAAAAACATATACCTATAAATAATGGCAAAAAATCTCATCTTTCTATTAGTCCGAACAAACGACTCGTATGAACTAATTCGTTTTAGTGAATCAAACACAATCAATGCAACCGACTAAACAAAAACCATGCAAGGATGCTTGCTTTAGTGTTGCCACCCCCAATATTTCTCATGCCACCCCATAAAGTGCCAGCCCATAAATCATTTTCTATATCCGCCCCTGGTGCTAACACAATAAAACGTCTAAATGTTTAATCCGAAACATAGTGGCTTAAGACGATGGACCTCTAAGGTTGTGTGGTCACCAACACCACCAAGCTGTTTGAGTTGAGCTGAGTTGTATAAATTGTACGAGGCTCTCGAGAAGGGTGTAAATTTAAATGCTAAATGTAAATGAAACTCAAAGTAGTTGCTGAACTCATACAGTCATGTAGCTTCATCTAACTTGAGGGTTTGTTTTGAAAAACACTCCCTAGGACTACAATAAATGTGCATTTTGAGAACTAGCTAGCTTTCCTGTCAGATTGAATTAGCCTGTCTATTGTATTTTGACTTCTTACATTACCAGTGCGTTTCTACCTTAAAGTACTGCCGCTGTTCTTCTGTCTGACAGGAAAACATGGTGCCCTCCATTCCTGAATGGAGCATTTTATTGCTAACTGGAGTTTCATAAGGAGAAAGTGGCTAATCTTAGCAAGTTTCATCATTGTGCTTTGCTAAGGCCATACACATTAGCCAGCTAGCTTTGGTTTGTGCCAACATTTTGTTCAGTCATGTTGTTTTGCTAATGATACTATCAGCTAGTTTAGCTTTTTAAATGTGAAAAACTGAACATTCTTGAGCTCAAAACACTGCTGTCACCACCAGCGGTGTCTGGTAGCTCGTGTAAATCTTTAGGACACAATTTTAAAGATAAAGAAAGAGATAAAATGAGGTATAGCTAAGCTGAAACGGCAGTAAGTCCTTTAGTAGCGAGTTGGAAAGCGTATAAGCGTACTCGTGAGCACCATTTCTTGCCGTAAATCTGGATCTGTTCACGTTCGCTAACACGGGGTTGGAAATAGTACAACAGAAGGCTTTAATAATGGGGTGATTTAGCTTCGATTTTACATCCAGAGGGCAACATCAACCCCATACAGGAAGGTGTTTCCAGACTTATTTTTAAAGTCTGGAAACACCTTTTAGTGTTTTGAGAATGACACATGGATGTTCCTTTAGATTCTAGGCAACTGTTGAGCTAGCAATGACTAAGAGTCTCATCCCATGCTAGGTTAAACCCAACCTGTGGTAGAAAATAAGAGGTTGTCCACTTTATTTTCCATAGACACTAGGAACAGAGGTCACTCTCAAAACGAAAGATATTGTGTAAATGAATGACAAACGAATGCTAATTCTTTGGTGCTGATTTCACAAACCCATTAGGGTTGTAAATCTTTTTAAATTCAAATACTTTTACCACATTTACATCTTAATTTGCTGGTTCCTGAAACACTCTATGGCCAAACGTTTACGGATGCCCGTTTTGCTTTTTGAACATTCCATTGTAAATTTAGCCCCCATTTGCTGTTCTGATAACCTCCACTCTTCTGAGGAGCTTTTGTGGAGATTTGTGGTCATTCATCCACAAGGGTGTTAGTAAAGTCATGTACTGATGTAGATGAGGTGGTAAGGGGGTGGCATTTTAATTCATCCCTAAGGGTTTTGAGCTCTTTAGCAGGCCATCCAAGTTCTTACACCATATTCAACTAATGTAAGGCAGATCTTTATTGAGTTGGAATTGTGGATAGGGGCATCCTCACTCTGGAACAGGTTTGAGGTCTCCTAGTTCAAATAAAGATGAAATGTCCTTCTAGGAATGAAGGGTCTTTCAATATAATTGTAAGTACAAAATAAGTCACCCATCGTGGACAAAACAAAGTTGGCAGCTGTGCTAGCATTAGTATTAGCATTACCATTCTCTGTCTTAATTTCTCCAGGTCATCCAAGCAGTGTTCTTCGGAGTGTGCGTCCTGACAGACATTTCCAGCCTCTTGATGAAGGGCACGGCCAATGTGGAGCAAGAGAGGCAACTCCGGAAGCTGATCAGTCTAAGGGACTGGATGATGGCCGTGCTAGCTTTTCCTGTAGGAGTGGTGAGTAGCGTAGCTCCATTAATGTTTGTGTTTATACATCTGTTAAGACATCTACAGAGACGCCAATCATGGGCAATCGTGCTATGAACATTGAACATTTCAACGTTTACATAAACAGCAATTTGAGCTACATTATCTGATTGGACACTGGTCAGCCTTCGCTCCTCACTTTCAGAAATGAGCCTTGACCATTCGTGACCCCATCGCCGGTTCACCACTGTTCCTTCCTTGGACCACTTTTGATAGATACTGACCAATGCAGACCGGTAACACCCCACAAGAGCTGCAGCTTTGGAGAGGCTCTGAAACTAGTGTCATCTAGCCAACACAATTTTGAGGACAAACTATTTACTTGCTTTCTAATATATCCCCCCACTAACAGGTACCATGATGAAAAGATAAACAGTGTTATTTACTTCACCGCTCATAATGTTACGTCTGATCCACATGCCATTAAATGGATGCATCTTATTTATATTATCAGAGTATGAAATAGACCTGTGGGAAAAACCCAGAAGCAGGTGTGGTGATGGCCTGGTGACGTAAGCCTAACTGTAACAAAGAAAGCAAGTGCATGAGTCAAAACTTGACATACAAGAACCAAGGAACAAGGAAACAAAAACAAGACTTGACAAGCAATAAGACACAGGAGGATATAATCAGACAATCGATGGCAGACAGACTGGTACAATATAAACCAGGGCCGAGATGACTAAAATCATGAAAGGAGACTGTCTGTGTAAACAAAATGTTAAGCAAGTGTGTATGCTGTGTGATAATCATGACAAAGTTTTGGCACATAACTCACCATTCTGTCATCACCAAAAATGTCACACTTGGCATTATTGCTTAGCCTGGGAACTTGGCACGGGACTCAGATTTCTCTCTGCACATCATTCGCTCAGGGCTGATGTGGGGGAAAAAACAATTATTTTTGCTAATAATGGCTATTTATTTATTTTTTTGTGAAAGGTCTCGACATTTTACATTTCCAAACTGATGTTCTGGATGTCTAATGCAATCATATAAATTTCAATCAACCGAATTGTATTTAATACACGGTCTACCTTGTATTTATTAAAGCTAATTATACTTTACTAATACTAATACGATTCATTGGACTGCGCTAAAGAATACGAGATGGTATCCAGTAGTTTTGACACTAGTTTTTTAACCCGCCAACAGATGGCAGCACTAAGCTGCACGCACAGTCACAAGGTGCATCGACCTTCAAAAGTCAGTCCCAGCAACACAAAGCTGCCACTGCTGGGCCCCTGAGCAAGACCCTTAACTGCTCAGTTGTATAAGTTAAGGTTAAGGGTGTCTGCTAAATGCCGTAAATGTAGTAGAAGTAGTAGAGTCAATTCTCTAAGGTCAGGTGTAATCAAAGTTAAGGGAGGTGGTAGCTTAATGGTTAAGGTTACAAATCAGATCCCAGCACCACCTTTTGGTCACCTCTGGACCCTTGAGCGAAGCCCTTAACCCTCAAGTGCTCAGTTGTATGTCGTTCTGGATAAGTGCATCTCCCAAATGCCGTAAACGTAAATGTACTTTAAAATACAAGGCCTTTTTTCTTTCTCCATTAGCCATTGAGTGAACTGACCAGGTTTAGAGTTTGTAAGAGTTTTTATGCATGGGCGAAATCTAAACAAACCACTGGCCTGGAGAGTCCACACCTCAGGAAGCTGGACACCACAACCACATCATTGGCCCGTATTCACCAAACCTGTCCTTCCAACACGGCTCTGTTTATTTAGCCATCACCGGATTATTTCTGGAAACCGAAAGGACCAATGCAAACAGGATCCTGTCAAGTCCTTAAATGAGGTTTGTTCATTCCAAAGAGGGATTTTCAGAGCAGGTAAAACCACAGGGATCAAAGGTAGTATTGAGGAGGGAGAATGGGAAGTTCCTCCTCACACAGCATGTGCTTTCCAAGGACCTCAAAAACCCAAGAAGTAGTAAAGAGCTTGTTTTCCAGATCATTCGTTTTCTCTTATTTTGAATTGTGCTGTCAGTAGTCAGTTTATAGGGACGTCCTAAGAGACCATGCATTATAATATTTGTTCTTTCTAGTTTTCTCATGATTACGATTTAATGAGTTGTTTTCTCTTGATCTCAACTTAATTTTCTCACAATCTTGACATAGCAAACATTTTCGGGTGTGTATTTGGCATAAGAGCATGTTCTAGAACAACTTTTGTTATGTCGAGATCACTAGAAAATATTATTAGTTTTAGCCTCTAAGGTTTGTGTTCAAGCAGATACGTTGACTTTCAGTGTTTGGGTGGGGTCCGGATCAAGTTACAATTTCAATGCTTGTGTGTCTCAGACCAGCTGAGCATGATTAGAGGTTGTTCCACCCTGAAGCTGTGTAGATGGCCCTGCTTGGGAAAGCAACATGGTCTCAACCACCTGCCTGAAATGTCCACACCTCAGGAAGCAAGACAATTTTGATTTACTGAAAGAAACCACAACAAAGGCACATACACTCCAAACTTGTCCATCCAAAATGGTGCTGTTTATTTATTTGTTTAGTCTAGCTGTTTTGGTATGCCCCCAATCATGATCAGAAGTGGTTACACACTGGGCCTGTATAAAAGGCCTTGCTGGGTGGAGGAACGTGGTCTCCTCCACCTGCCTGAAAGGTCTACACCGTGGGAAGCCAGAAGAAACCACATCAAAGTCCAGTGTCTTACAAAACCCATCCATCCAACATGGCGCTGTTTATTTTTTGAGTTCCAGCTGTTTTGGTCTGCACCCAAGCCTGATTAATGGTTGGTCCACACTTCCACCTGCCTGAATCTACACCCTTTGGAAGCCAGACACTCTTGATTTACTAAAAGAAACCACACTAATGGCTCGTATTCTTCAAAACCTGTCTGCCCAACATGGTGCTGTTCAGTTCTGGCTATTTCATTCTGCACCCAAGTGTAATTTCTGTGTCATCGCTTGCTAAACAAACCACGAGTGGTAATGTTTTTCCTGGGTTTCAAATCGAGGGTTTAATTAATATCATCTAATACATGCTCATGCTCCAAGAACTATCACAACATACCCCTTAAGAGCAATGTTGGATGAAGTACACAAATCTTCCATCATTTATTTTTCTCAAAATGTTTCGCTTCCTGTTGAACTGGCGCTGAAGTGAATAAGTAGATACACCGAGCGCCAATCAAAACAAGTTTAAAACAGAGCGCACGCTCCTTCCTGATTGGATACTTGTTGCGTGTTTGACCGGTTAAGTTTTTCTCCTCATAAATATAAAGGATCTAATGATTTCGCAAAATGTAGTTGAGTAAAAAGTTATTTGACTTTGAAGTGTAGTGAAGTAAAAGTCTCCCGAAATGGAAATACTTCAGCAAAGTACAGATACGTGAATAAGCTACTTAAGTACATTAACCGATTCTATTCACTGTCCCCCGAACTAGTTCTTAAAAGTTGATTACAGATACATTATTTTATTATAAATTCCCTTTGTGTTTTTCAGTTTGTAGTGACGATGTTCTGGAGCCTGTACCTCTATGACAGAGATCTGGTGTACCCAAGACTCCTGGATAATTTCATACCTCAGTGGCTAAACCATGGAATGGTACGTATCATACTAATTTTAAACGTCTGATTTTGAGGCTATCAAAAGTCAAAGCAACCAAAGATTGCTTGGGAATATTTGCTAAAAAGAATTGTACTGACTACCGTACGATTCGATTCGATTGTACAGTCTCGGTTTTGTAATTATCTTAAAAGATTGCAGAAGTCTGCAATACAACAATAAAACTATTACGCTCGAATGTCCTTGCAGTAAGATCGAAGTGAAAAGAACAATTAGTGCCTTGGTTACGTGTGAATGCAGGAAGGTGACATTTTGGTGTCAGGTGGAACCTACAGACTTGGAACATCTTTTGGTTTTTCTTTGTTTTTTTTCAGGGTAAATCTGATGATCAGCATTGTTTCTGTTCTGAACCACAGAACGAGTCATTATGAATCACTGAAAGGAATTTTAAACAATCGCAGCGAGCAACTGGAAACCGTTGTGGTACTCGTAAGCTACAAAAATGAACTTGACAACCGAAAGGGAAGAAAAGGAAAGGAAAGGAAAGGAAAGGAAAGGAAGCATTGATACCCAGACGAGTGAAAAACAATACTGTACAAACTAATGTCCAATTTCTTTATAAGTGAAAAACCCTTTATAAGAGAGAAATGATTATAGTCATGTCCAATTCTTTAGTTACCATATTCTTCACAAAGATTGGTAAAAAAAACCCTCTGGGCTGCTCCTTTAATAGTATTGTACACTATAACGAGCTCCACTACACCCATGTGTTCTTCACTAGTTTTCTTGTTCATCCCAGTGCAGTTCATTTGGATTTAGGTGCGATGACTGGGCAGAGCGTTCAATTAATAGATAGCACTCCAGATGACTGTTCTAAATAACTAAATAACGCTTTCAGAGCTCGGACAAATGCTTCAGCTCATCATCTTGTTGTATGGTGAAGTCGCAAACAAGTCGCAGAGTCCAGACGGAATTGCATAGTGTTTCCCTACTCCAAAACAATCCTATACCATTACACTTCCACCTTCATGTTTGATTGCGCCAACATCTGGTAACGTCTCTCTTGGTCTCCATCTTAAATAGGTTCTTCTGTTAGAGCCACAAATGTCCCATTTGGACTACCCAGAAGTCGTTCAGTATCCAATTTTTGTGTTATATGTTTGTTGCATAGAAACACAAGATACATGCGTCTCATGGGTTTCAAAACCTGTAGGAGACTTGGTGTTTCCAGACTTTCGACAGGATCTGTATAGTATAGTACACAGTCAAATGAAACCAAAGACCAACAAATGAACCCAAAACAAAACAAAACAAAACAACGAACAAACAAATGCATGCAAACAACACAATAACACACCATGTCCATATAATAATAAATAGTGTACATATGAACATTTGGTGATGATTTGCAGAGAAATTCGTGCAAAGAAATTGAAACGAAGGTGTTTGAGTGTTTAACTGTGTGTGTGTCAGTACAGTCTCTTATTCAGGCTGCTTATGGGGATAAAAACATTACACAGTCAGTTTTAAAGGCCCAAGTGCTCCTATTTTTCTGTAATTCTATTACCTAATCACACCCATTGCTTCCCCCTAAACATCTGTTTCAAAGTCCTCATGTGATGCCTCCTGACCAACACGGTCCTCGTCACCTTGCGAAAAACTTTCCATTTATACAGCATTCGAAGAAACGATTTGGAGAAACACGAGTCATTTTTAGCACATCTCGTCGTTTAATCAACACCTTTGCCACTGCTTGAAACGCTCAGGCTGGTTGCTATTCTAAACAGTCAGGTGTAAAACACTTCAAGTTTGGAGGTATTTCAGGTGATAAAACAGCCGAAACAGGGGGCAGAAAGAACAAGCGAAGGCCAGCGGCGTCTGGGAATCGAGCGCGAGCGCAGGCTTCGCTGTAACACGACTCATTTCCTCCCATGAGCTAAGGAGAAGCAGAGGACGGTCGCTATGGAAGCGCGGATAAACAAACAAAACAAAAACAAGGTACCATGGAATGCAAAATATTTACAGCGATGTAATCCCGAAGCCATCACGCGGTCAAGATGGCTGAGCTGGACGTTTTTCACGGTTGACACAAATTGTTTACAGTAACTTTTGCACACACTTTTTGGACAAAAGTTTGTGGACACCTGACCATCAGATTTGGATGTGCTTCGTTTTAAACATCTCATTCCACATTCCCTTTTATAAGAACCACCACTCTTCTGGGAAGATGTTTGTGAAATTTCATTCAGCTACAAGCGTGTTTGTGAATTTAGATACTGATGTAGGTGAGGAGACCTGGTGTTCCAATTATTCTCAATAGGGTTGGAGCTCTACAGCAGGCCACTCAAGATCTTTCACATACACACAAACCATGAAAAGGAGATCTTAAAGGAGCTGGGGCTTTGTGCACTTTGGTTTATGTCTCGTAGTTCAAGTAAAGGGAAAATGTCATGCTCCTGCATCCAAAGACGTCCCATGCAATACCCTTCTGTATTCAGGGATTACGAGGTAAGAAGAAATGTAGCTTAGTTTCAAATGTAGCTCATCTTCTAAGAGACCCTTTCAAAATGGCACCTTTTTTGCGCCCTTAGAAAAACTTACATTTTGTTAGCAATCGAATCTGCTCCTGGGACAGACTGCGCTCAGCCAGGGTCATGTTTAATTCACAAGGTTAGTTCACAGGAGCTTTAACTGACGCACAGCCCTGGAGCGGCGGTCATTGTGTATACCGAGGTTCTTTACGACTAATTATCGAAGGTAAACAACCTCTGCATCAACATCGCGCTTTTGTTGTGCGTCCGACCGGAAAGAGTGGAGACAAAGGCGATACGCTGCCCATAGCCTTTTCCTCACCGGAGCTGCCCTCGTTCGCCATCAACTATTCATGAAGCTCTTTTTGGACTTCCAGTAGCCCCGTACTCCTTCTAATCGTCTGAGTCGAATTCGGTATCGATTGATCTCAGAGTGATTTATTTGTGGGCGAACAATTGGCTAACTAGACTCGAGTAGCTGATGAAGTGACAAGAATTCTATACTGCACACAGATTTCGACAAGCACTTTGTCCAACCGAACGTCTCAGGACCTTATTTTTTTCCCTACTCACTACATAACAACCTAATCGCTTCCTCAGTGCCTGGGGTCATCTACATCCTTTTCCAGTAAAGAAAAGTTCACACCGTGCAAAAGCCTCATAGACCTGGAGATTCTTTTTTTCTTTTTTGGCATTCCTTCTGTCGGAGTGGAAAAAAGATGAGCCCACGGGCCAAATTGGATGGGATGCGCTTCAGCAAATTGTCTTTAAATGTACACTCCCGCTGTGATTACTGGTACGTTTCAGACTCGCAGCAGGAACCGAGTTAGGAGTTCTCCGTCCGCAGGAGATGTGAAACTGCGCCACGGAAACAATCAAGAACTTGGCGTTTTTACTTTAAATTAGACAGACAGACAGACAGACAGACAGATAGTTAGACAGGCGTATGAACAGACAGACAGACAGACAGACAGACTGACAGACAAACAGACAGACAGACAGATAGACCGGCAGATGGACAGACGGACAGACAGACAGGCAGACGGACAAACAGGCAGACGGACGACAGACAGATAGACAGGCAGATGGATGGACAGAAAGACAGGTAGATGGACAGAGGTGTAGACAGACAGACAGGCAGATGGACCGACAGCAGACGGACAGGCAGATGGACAGACGCATGGACAGACAGGCGGATGGACAGGCAGATGGACAGATGAGCAGACAGACAGGCGGATGGACAGACAGACAGGCAGACGGATAGACAGATGGGCAGACAGACAGGCAGACTGACAGACGCACGGACGGACATGCGGATGGACAGACGGGCAGACAGACAGGCAATCAGGCGGGCAGACAGACGGAGGTCAGTTATATCTGCACACTGACACTGTGTAGTGTGTTGTATTGTTCAAGCAGCGATTTGTCCAAATGCAGCAAATCCACAGATGTTAATCAGATCACATGGTGCAGCCGCATGAAATTTCCCCTTCACGCGATCTAATGTTGTCCACATACTTTTGTTTATACAGTGTAGCTAGATACGCATGTGATTGATCGCCGCTAGGATAATTCTGCATGGCAACCAGACTTCTTGTTAAGCTTGACGCAGACGTACTCTATAAAAACAAAGATCGCGATTCGCGTGATTTAGTTAATCGTCCGGTGCATAACACGATCGAAAGGAAACGTGTATTGGGACTGAAATGTTATACAATACTAATCCGATGACACGCTCGGCCTTGAACTCGGGGGCTGTGCTGCAAAGCGACGGCAGCGGTGCGAGACACATCGAGCCAAAACATCCAGAAAGAGGAGATCATCTTCTTGTAAGATACTGCCAGGAAAATGTAACACCCTGTTTCTGTTTCTGGAGTTAAGCGAGCTAATTAACACACACACACACACACACACACACACACACACACACACACACACACACACACACACACACACGTGATCGTGTGTTTACTGTGCAGTGTTAAAAAACGGTTTAATACCACACCCAGTGACAATATGAGCATTTATTATTCACACACAACTCATATTTTTATATAGATTTTCATACTCAGTGGCAAGAAACTATTCATAGATCCGAGTCAGTTAAACGATCCGATCCGATCCGAATCAATCTCATAGAGCTGGGTTCTTAAACCGGCCGACTTTGACCTTTAATGTACCACCGGCAGAGAGTTCGGCTCGGCACCGGGCCTCTCGCTAGAACCTGAGTAGAACTGAACAGAGAGTGTGATTCAGCCTGGCACGATCGAACCCAGAACCAGAGGAAACAGATGTGTTTTTCAGGAGACAGATTTAGTTAGCAGATCGGAAAAAAGCGCTCCAAAAACCACAGCAGGGCAAAAACCCATGCTGTTCTCTGATATCGATTTACTTCGGGAAAAATGATAAATAATATTCCGTATTTTTTTTCCAAGTGTATGCTCTTAGTTTAGGTATTTCCTTTACAGTTTTTTTTTTGTGAATAAATGCTTATAAAAGATCAATAATTGCAGGTCTGTTTTTCAATTATCCTTCCAGTCCAACGCTTTTCAGGCCGTGCACAAATAACATACTGGATCCTGCGTGATTTAAGCACCGTGCCGAGCCGAGCCTGGAAAAGTTGTTGTGTGGTTTTCTCCAGCCAAACCCCTTCGTTAAAACGGGTTTGGTGTGAGCTGCTGGCTTTTTAGTTCAGCCTTATTAGAAATATACACTGGAAAGGCAAAAGTATTGGGACACCCGACTGTTCCAGCCATATGTAGTTCTTCCGCAAACTTGTTACCACACAATTCTATAGGACGTCTTAGAAAGCTGTGGCATGAACTTTTCTGGCATTAAAATCTATTTATCTTTTAATCTTTGTGTGTGTGTGTGTGTGTGTGCGTGTGTGCGTGCGTGCCTGCCTGCCTGTCTGTCTGTCTGTCTGTCTGCCTGTCTTTCTGTCTGCCCGCCTGTCTGTCTGTCTGTTTGCCTGCCTGCCTGCCTACCTGTCTGTCTGTCTGCCTGTCTGTCTGTCTGTCTGCCTGTCTGTCTGTTTGTCTGCCTGCTTGCTTGCCTGTCTGTCTGTCTGTCTGCCTGCCTGTCTGTCGCTCACACAATAGTCTTGACTTGAGTAAAACGGTGAAATCCTTTGCTCTCATGCTTCTGTTCTGATTTCTGGGCTCCTGTGAACATTCCAGACAAATAAGAACCTTTCTTTCGTTCCGTGGATGGAAACGTCCGTGCCTGCTAACGCTCCTGCCTAGCAATCAACCAAACCGAACGTGTGAAACGGGTGAAAACACCGAATCAACCTTCATTCCGACGTAAGGCAAAATCCGGCCGGGAAAATCTGACTCATGATTTTTCCATAACATTTTCAAGTAGTCTAAATAACCTGTGTGTGGTGTGTGTGTGCATTTTTCCCCCTTTTTTTAAAATGGCAAACGCATGTTGCAGAAGCGAAACCATGTAAACACGGCGTCTTAACGTTGTTAAGCATCTTCTGGATGTTTTGTAGGATGGAATTTTTCCACCCGGCGTCCTGGGGCGCAAAGCAGAAAAACCACAAGAACGACACAGAGAGAGAGAGAGAGAGAGAGAGAGATTGAAAGAGAGAAAGCTTCCACTTTCAAACGAAAATATCTCCAGCGTATCTTTTATATCTCGGGTGAAACGCGATGCTGACGGCTATATCTGTAACTGTTTATGCTTCCAACATCAGCTCTGGTTTCGTACTCGGGTTTAAACCAGAAGTGGGTGGGGTCTCATCCCAATTCCACATTTAGTCATCATTTGCTCTTATAATAAGCTCCACTCTTCTGGGAAGATGTTCCACTAGATTTTGTTTGTAAGAGTGTTAGTAAAGTCAGGTAGCGATGTAGGTGAGGAAGTGAGGAGGCCTGGGGTGGCATTCCAATTCATCCTGAACGTGTCCAGTAGGGTTTAAGTTCTATAGCAGGCCCCAAGATTTTCCAGACACATCCAGCCCTTGTAAAGCAGATCTTCATGAAGCCGGCTTTGTGCACTGCGAGTCATATGGAGGGGATAGCACATATGGATGAAAAAAGCCGGGTGTCCCGACTAACCATATACGTGGTTCCCCCTGGACACAGAAAACACAACCCGGCTAAATAAAAAACACAAATGAGACGAGTAACCTCACTCCGACCCTGACCCAGCAAGAGGTATTTAGCAGGCATTTCATGGCTGATAAAGGGGACGGAGATGGGCTGTGGTGTCATGTGAGCTCTTCTGTCAGCTGGTAGTATGTCCAGGACAGCCTAGGAGGCCAGAGAAATCTAAACCCTGACCTTGGGAGCACTCTCCCTGACACACAATACTCGCCGAGGGTCAGCCCTTCATATATATATATATATATATATATATATATATATATATATATATATATATATATATATATATATATATACAGTGTTGAGGGTAATAATATAACGAGTAAAGTAACGCGTTACTTTATAAATTTACACATTAATATCTGAGTTACTTTTTTAAAAAAGTAATGCGAGTTACTTTTCAGTTAAATTATTTTGCATAAAAAAATAAATACTGAATTAAAATGAACGTAGTCACGTAGAATCGCGCATTCATACGTGCAAGCAACAGGAACAGAAGCTAGTCAGCAGCGGAGATGGCAAACCAGAGCATTACATTACTGTGATGGAAGTATTCTTATTATTTTGAAAAAGTTGAGGAGAAGGAGAAAGGAATAATGGTTATGTGTAGATTATGTGTTGGTAAAAAGCTCTTGTCAACTGCAAAAAATACCACTTCAAAAAAAAAAAAAAACATCTGCATGCAAAGCACAGCACTACAGATGTGTGTGTGTGTGTGTGTGTGTGTGTGTCTATATAATGAATATATGCAACATTATGCAATGTTGCATATATGGAAATGGAGACAGAAATATAGAAAACTTTTGCCGACATCTGCAGATCTATGGACTGCTCAGAATAAAAGTTTTCCGTGGGAGACACATGTACGATGCCATCGCAGCAGAGATAGAGAGCAAATTCACAGCTCGTTTGCTCTTTGTGGAAAGATAAACTGCCACGGTCACTGATAATAGCGCAAACTTTGTAAAAGCGTTCAGAATGTTTTAAGCTGATGATGAAGCAGAAAATGATGTAGACAAGGACGAGGTCATATTTACGGAATTGCATGATGTTTTACGAGATGACAGTGAAAGGTATGTTCTCCCTCCACATCACCAGTGTGCAGCCCACACCCTTAACCTTATATACACGAACGATAGTTACATTTCTGATGGCGAAGGCAGATTGAAAAGCAGTGTACAGAAGTGCGACTGGAAAGTGTTCAGCCTTGTGGTCAAAATTTAGTTGATCATCTTATTGTTCTCTGAGAAGTTATTAAACATTTTAAATGTTAAAGACATGTCTTTTGCCCTAATATAACTTATTTCTTAATGGAAATTATCTATATTACACCTGTTAAACCTGTAAGGCGTGAAAGAGATACAAGTAACGCAAAAGTGACGCAAAAGTAATATAACGCATTACTTTCCATAAAAAGTAACTAAGTAACATAATTAGTTACTTTTTTGGGGAGTAACTCAATATTGTATATATATATTGTATATATATATATATATATATATATATAATTAAACTTGAAAACATACACAACAATGGCAGGGGTGTAAAAAAGAAACTAGAGTTAGCACAGTGTCACCATTTGTAGTTCGCTAATGCTACGGATCCTTTCGCGTATTATGTCCAGGACGTATGTGGGACGTATCTTTAGAAAATCAAATATTAAATGTAAAAGACGCACACAAACACACACACACTTGTATACACACCTGTTTTACCTAAATGGGGTGTAATTTATTGAATCAATTTAATTTGTGCCAATTAAATCAATTATGCAATTTAATCGTTATAAATAAAAAGTGTATTGGATTCATTCCGTTTTATTTTTATTAAATATTTTTAAATATTTTGTTTTATAATAAATAAAATAATATTTTCAAAAATTATTTTCAAATATTTTATTTATTATAAAATTAAATATTTGAAAATATTTTACTTTATAATAAATAGATATAAAAATATTATTTTATTTATTATTTTATTTATTTATTTTATTTAAAATGTTTAAAACAATTCGACTTTTGATGTTCACAAATGTTAATAATAATAAATAATTAATAATAATAATGTTGTCAGTGCTGGTCTATAGTCAGTCAGAATACTGGATTCTGATTGGCTGGAAGTTCAGGTTGGGTGTTTTTCAGAGGTAGTTTGCGGTCAGTTAAATCTTCATATAAGCACCTGGAACCATAATAACATCCAGTTCCAGTTCCATCCAGACTGAAACAGCTACTGTAAACATCTCCTACTGACCTTCCTGAGATTCAGAAATGAAGGATTTCTGCATTTCTGGAACTTCACATGATTTCCATAAACAGCTCAAAGATGAGAGACGAAAATAAGAGATAGAATGAAAAACAGTACCAGGAGTTCATTCCAACAGCTTCGTTCTTAGAAGAGACGCAGCACAGACGCTTTCTCATGGGAATAAATGTAATCTGATGGCACTACTTTATCTCTGGGTGCGATTCGGAGCAGGATTTTTACCTTATACTGTATATATTAGCAATCAGAGTGAGCGATAAGAAGTTTTCACGCAGTGTGAGATCTGTAGATGATGGTGAGATCTGTGGATGATGGTGAGATCTAAAGACGATGGTGAGATCTGAAGATGATGGTGAGATCTGTAGATGATGGTGAGGTCTATAGACGATGGTGAGATCTGTAGATGATGGTGAGATCTGTAGATGATTGTGAGATCTGTAGACGATGGTGAGATCTGTAGACGATGGTGAGATCTGAAGACGATGGTGAGATCTGAAGACGATGGTGAGATATGAAGACGATGGTGAGATCTGTAGACGATGGTGAGATCTGTAGACGATGGTGAGATCTGAAGACGATGGTGAGATCTGAAGACGATGGTGAGATCTGTAGATGATGGTGAGATCTATAGACTATGGTGAGATCTGTAGACGATGGTGAGATCTGTAGACGATGGTGAGATCTGTAGACGATGGTGAGATCTGAAGACGATGGTGAGATCTGTAGATGATGGTGAGATCTATAGACTATGGTGAGATCTGTAGACGATGGTGAGATCTGTAGACGATGGTGAGATCTGTAGACGATGGTGAGATCTGAAGACGATGGTGAGATACGAAGACGATGGTGAGATCTGTAGACGATGGTGAGATCTGTAGACGATGGTGAGATCTGTAGATGATGGTGAGATCTGTAGATGATGGTGAGATCTGTAGATGATGGTGAGATCTGAAGACGATAGTGAGATCTGAAGAAGATGGTGAGATATGAAGACGATTGTGAAATCTGAAGACGATGGTGAGATCTGTAGACGATGGTGAGATCTTTAGATGATGGTGAGATCTTTAGATGATGGTGAGATCTAAAGATGATGGTTAAATGATGGTTATAGTAAATGCATCACGAATACAGCTGTTAAATCTGTGTAATGTATTTGTTAAAGGGAAGGATGGATGGAGACAAAAAAAACAGAAAGGAATAAAGGACTCAGACAAATAAAAGAACAGAGAGGAATGAAAGAGGAAAGAACGGACATCAAATCTAATAAAATAAGAAGAAGAAAATAAGTATTTGGACAAATGACAGAACAGGGCTGAGGGAGGGAGGAAGGAAGGAAAGAAGGAAGGAAGGAAGGAAGGAAGGACAAACAACTAGAAAAAAGAAAGAAAGGACATAGACAAATAAAATAAAAGAAATGAAGGACGAGAGTAAATAAAATAACCGGAAGGAATAGAAGAAAGACAACATATACAAACATGAACAAATAGATAGGGTGCAAATAAAAGAAGAGAAAGGAAGAAAAGAAAGAAAAAGAATAGGATCGAAGAATACAAAAATATGAAGGAAGGAAGGAAGTTTATAGACCAATAAGGACAGACAAAGAAAGGAAGAATAGAAGGTGATAGACAAATAAAAGGAAGGAAATTAAGGGAGAAAATAAAAGGAAGGAAGGGAATAGAGAGATAAAATAACAGAAAGGAATGAAAGATAGAAGATGATGAAAAAGGAAACATGGGTAAATAAAAGGATGGAAGTAAGAAAAGGAAATGGACGTGTTGAATTGTGGACGGTAAATGTAGACTCATTTTTTTTCTTTCCCTCCTCTTTCGCAGCATACGACGGTCCTTCCTTTCATCATCATCGAGATGAGAACCACACATCACCTTTATCCCAGCAGGGGGTGTGGCCTCCTGGCTGTCTGCAGCTTCTGTGTTGGATATGTGCTCTGGTAAATAGACTCTCTCTCTCTCTCTCTCTCTCTCTCTCTCTCTCTCTCTTCCTATCCGTGTGCTTTGTCCATCAATGCTTTTCCAGGACTAACCGGAACACGTTTCTCCGAGAGGATAAAATGCTTCTGTTTGTCCGCAGTCACTGTGCAGCACAAACAATAAGGGCCAATCATGTTTCAGGGGAAGAATGCGAGAGCCGAGCGTCTTTAATCATTCATCAGCCCCGAGTGATCGGGTTTATTGTGCACGGCGTGATCAGTAATCTGACTCACTAACACGCGTTTAACTGAGACGTGCCTTATTTATTCTACGTTTAACTTCACAACGTTTCGACGCCACCACAGAGTCCATCAAAAACAGCACTATTATTACTAATCATCAGAACGTAACTGGTCTGAGGAGGAAGAGAAGAGCGAAGGAAAGAAAGAAAGATAGAAAAGAACAGGCAGAAAGGAGACAAAAGAACAGGAAGGAGGAAATAGACATATAAAGGAATAAGAAGGAAGGAAGGAGAAAAGAGAACAGGAAAGGAAGTAAATTGACATACAGGAATTAAAAAGAAGGAGAAAGAAAGAAAGAAAGAAAGAAAGAAAGAAAGAAAGAAAGAAAGAAAGAAAGAAAGAAAGAAGAAAGAAAGAAAGAAAGAAATGGGAAAGAAGGAAGGAAATGAGAACAGGAAAGAAGAAAGAAAGAAAGAAAGAAAGAAAGAAAGAAAGAAAGAAAGAAAGAAAGAAAGAAAGAAGAGAACAGGAAAAAGAAATGAAGGAAGTGCAGAAGGAAGGAGAGAGAGAAAGAAAGAAAGAAGAAAGAAAGAAAGAAAGAAAGAAAGAAAGAAAGAGACAAGGAAACAGGAAAGAAGGAAGGAAGAAGAAAGGAAAGAAGAAAGAAAGAAAGAATAAAAGAAATAAGGAAGAGAACAGGAAAAAGAAATGAAGGAAGGGCAGAAGGAAAGAAGGAAAGAAAGAAAGAAAGAAAGAAAGAAAGAAAGAAAGAAGAAAGAAAGAAAGAAAGAAAGAAAGAGACAAGGAAACAGGAAAGAAGGAAGGAAGGAAACAAGAGAACAGGAAAGAAGAAAGGAAGGAAGGAAGGAAGGAAGGAAGGAAGGAAGGAAAGAAAGAAAGAAAGAAGGCGAGAACAGGAAAGAAGAAAGGAAAGGCCGAAGGAAGGAAGGAAGGAAGGAAGAAAGGAAGAAAGGATGGAAGAAAAGAAGAAGACAAGAGAACAGGAAGGAAGGACAGAAAGAAGGGGCAAATAAGAATATGAATAAAGGAGAGAAGGAAGGAAGAAGATGATGAAACAGGAAGGAAGGAGGAAGAAAGGAAAGAATGAAAAGAACGGGAAGAAAGGAACAAAGGACATATACAAAAGATCAGGAATGATGGAGGGATGGAAGGAGAAAAAGAAAGAAAAACTAAAGAATAGGAAGAAATGTATAACAATAGTAATAGACTCCCCTGTACAACACACACAAACACACACACACACACTAAAAGGTAAAACCAGTTCCCTTGATGGAATCTTTCATCTCGTTTCCTCTTCTGAATCCTGGACTCGACTTTCTATATCGTGTTTTCATCTAAGGGTTTGAGCAGACGAATGGTCTTTCCAGCAGCAGGACCCCACACTCTGAGCGAGTGAGATCTTCACACAGACAATAGGAGCAGTGTTTCACTCGGCCGACATGCTCCTGGTAGACACATCGACACTCCAGTGACTGATTCTGCAGCCTTTCGCTCGGTGCGGCACGACAGACAGACATGAGGACGGAAACGATTGTCATAAGTCTGAAAGTATGTATGAAACGTGACCGTCTCGTTTCCTCTCTTTCTCTCTGTGTTTTTTTGAGGATGTGTTGGGTGTATAACGTGACTGGAGTCTGGGTTTACCCGCTGTTAGAGCACATCGACACGCTGTCCAGAGCTGTGTTCTTCCTCTGCCTCACTGCCCTCACCAGCTTCTACTACATCATCGGAGAAACCCTCAACAGCCATATCTGGGATTCATCAAGGAGTAAGTGTGTGTGAGAAACGTCCACCAATGTACGACCCCAAATCCAAAAAACACTGTAGAAAATACAAGCAAAATGACTAAAATGACTACTACACAAACCGAGACACACATAATGCACATAATTCCATTCGGTGAGGGTTATAAGCTTAAAACCTACGACATACGTGGTTCTCCAAACATATTCTAGCATGACAATGCCCCTGTGCCCAAAGCCATCTCCATGAAGATCTGCTTTACATGGGGTAGAGTTAAAGATCTCTGACCTCATCCCTATTGAGCACCTTTTGGATGAACTACTTCTAAGGTCATGAGTTCAAATCCCTGCACCTCCTTGCTGCTACCACAAGGCTCTCGATCCTCAACTAAGAGAAATGGTTAAGATGTTGGGCCACATCTCAGAAGGTTATGGGTTCAAATCCCTGCAATGCCATGCTGCTACTGCAAGGCTCTTAATGCTCAATGAAGGAAAGTGGTAGCTCCGTGGTTAAGATGTTGGACTTCTTCTCAGAAGGTCATGAGATCACATCCTACACCATCACCCTGCTACCGCAAG
This sequence comes from Silurus meridionalis, assembly GCF_014805685.1. Classification (NCBI taxonomy): domain Eukaryota; kingdom Metazoa; phylum Chordata; class Actinopteri; order Siluriformes; family Siluridae; genus Silurus; species Silurus meridionalis. Next base: position 21,801,287 of record NC_060901.1, read on the forward strand.
GGTCTTGAGCGAAACTCTAAATTCTCAAATAAAGCAAATGATAGGTCAGTGGTTAAGATGTTGGACGACTTCTTGAAAGGTTATGAGATCCAATCCTGCACCTCCACACTACTACTGCAAAGCCCTTGAGAAAGGCTCCTAACCAATGAGCTACGGGTTGAGGATTAAGACCTTGATTACTTCACAGAAGGTCTTGAGATCAAATCCCCTCACCTCCACGCTGCGTCCACAGGGCTCTTAAACTTTTAGCTGGTTGTTGTTATGGTCCACAGTCTTCAAATTCTAGTTTCTTGGCTTGGCGTGTCTTTTTCTTCGCGCCAATTTGCATGACCAAATGACAGCCATACGAACGTTTAACGTAATGATGTGAGAATTACAAGTTAAGACACAACAAACTCTGATGACATTCTCGATTTCTTTTTTCCAGGTTCTCTTGAGTCGAACAAGGATAAAAGTGATTGATCTTTCGGTGGTGGGACGCCTCAGTCGGTACGCTTCCACGTCTCACGTGTTCGGACAGGATTCCTGGACCGAGACACTCGAGGAGGACAAAATAAGCAGTGTAACGACGTTACCGATTGTCCCCATATATTTAGTTTTGGTTCCCTTTTGTCCAGCTTTTTCTCACCGTAACGAAAGCACAGCTCTTCTTCATGGGGGATCCATGAGTTCAATCAAAGGAACGTTTTCAGAATACCTCGAAACATGTATGTATTACTGTACTAATCATATGAATCCAAATCAAACATCTCATTTTCTGTACATTCAGATCATTATTACAGCCTTTATTACAAGTTATAATGCAATACGTTCATCTCTATGTTTGTTCATAACATATATCTGCATACAAATGAATGAATTCGAAGGTGGGTCCAGTTTCGGACCTTTTTTTTTTCCCCACTCATCGATAACAAATCCACCGAACGCTTTCTTGGAACAAATGCGTTCCAGGTTCGTGGATGAGGGAAAAAAAAGTCAGGAAAGAAACATCTGAGAATCAGCTTGTGATAGATTCGTGCGAACGAGTACGTCGTCAGGCGCGGCGTAATGCCGTCTGTCGAGGTGCGGCGGAGGAGAGAAAACGTCTTCGTCTGTCAAGCGCCGTCTCTCGACAGCCCAAAACGAGACTGTCAAAATCGGCACCTTCTCCCGGACCTGTTTTTATCATCCTTATCGTCCTATCATCAGCTCATGTTTCCAAAAAAAAAATACACACGTGAAATACAACTTAAACACACATTTAGTGAAGATTTACTGGAGTGTAACTTCTCACTTCTGTAATTATATCCACCGGGCCAGCATCCTGTCTGATCCTCCTTAGGAAACGTTTATAGACGTTTTAAGTCTAGTGTGTGTGTGTGTGTGTGTGTGTGTGTGTGTGTGTGTGTGTGTGTGTGTGTTTCCTGAGGTGCTCTCCATCAGCACGTCGACTGCAGAACAACACCTCGCCGTCTTCTCATTAACACCATCGCTCCGTCGCTGCAGAGGTGACAAACCGAAAGGGTTCTTTCACATGCACTTACCTTTAAATAAATAATAATAATAAAAAATGAAAAAACATGCCACGCTCATTTACATAAAGGAAACAACCACACATCAGTAAACATGCCACGCTCATTTACATAAATAGAACGCTTACTAAACATGCCACGCTCATTTACATAAAGAGAACGCTCATTAAGTATGCCACGCTCATTTACATAAAGGAAACAACCACACATCAGTAAACATGCCGTGCTCATTTACATAAAGAGAACGCTTACTAAACATGCCACGCTCATTTACATATAGAGAATGCTTACTAAACATGCCACGCTCATTTACATATAGAGAACGCTTACTAAACATGCCATGCTCATTTACATATAGAGCGCTTACTAAACATGCCACGCTCATTTACAAATAGAGAACGCTTACTAAACATGCCACGCTCATTTACATATAGAGAACGCTTACTAAACATGCCACGCTCATTTACATATAGAGAACGCTTACTAAACATGCCATGCTCATTTACATAAAGAGAACGCTTACTAAACATGCCACGCTCATTTACAAATAGAGAACGCTTACTAAACATGCCACGCTCATTTACATATAGAGAACGCTTACTAAACATGCCACGCTCATTTACATAAAGTAAACGCCTACAGATCAGTAAGTATACAACATTTATTTACATAAATGAATGAATTGCCTGAAGGACACGCCCACTAAATATGCCACACTCATTTACATAAAAGAAATGCCCACAAATAAAAAAGCATGCCATGCTCATTTACATAAAGGAAACACAAACAAAACATGAAATTATAGGTTGTATAGTTTATTAAAAAAACAAAACTGCTTCCTGTTTGAATATTCTATAGCTACTATATTCAAGATGACTACATTAGAAGTGCATGGTTCATCAGAGTGTAATTTGAGACACAGCCATGGAGAGACAGGAGCGTTGACCCCAAACCTGCTCCATCATCTGCATCTGAACTTCCGCCTGAAACCTTTTAATTATCAAGAGATGCTGTTTATGGGTCTCAGAACAGATGATAATAAAGATGGGGAATGTTACCAATGTACCAGATGTTTTTATAAAAAAAATAAACTAGACGTGCACATAATATGGCCAAAAGTATTTGGACACCCGACTTTCCCCAATCACATGTGGTTCTTCCCCATGAAACTTTCCATTCACTTGAACTAGGAGACCTAAACCTGTTCCAGCATGACACAAAGTGCACAAAGCCCGCTCCTTGAAGATCTGCTTGACGTAGCCTTGGAGAAGAAGATACTGAATGGCCTGCTATAGAGCTCAAACCCTAATGAGCAGCTTTGGGATTAATTGGAACGCCATCCCAGGCCTCCTCACTTCCTCAACTACGTAACACGTGTTCCTAACAAGGTGTTAAATCTTACAAACTCCACGAAATCTGGTGAAACATCTTCCCAAAAGAGTGGAGCTGCTTATATGAGGGAATTGGGACTAAACGTGGAATGCGGTGCTCAAAAAGGCATGAACGAATCTTACGGTCAGGTGTCCACAAACATTTGGCCTCCGAGTGTATTGGTGCGGCCTGGTTTAATTCGTCAGTGAAGGAGACATGGGTTTCATTTCTTCCTTTCAGTCCGATGTGGCCATTTTTCTGTCGTCCTCCAATGGAGCTGCTTCTGTCTGTGTGGTTCTACTGCCCCCTGCTGGATCGATGCCTTCTTTCCTCACTTTAGGCTTTGTTACTGTTATGAAGAACAGAATGAGAATAGAAGATAAACTGATGGGCTGCTTCCTTACTTTAGCTTCTCATGCTACAGTGAGGGGTATAGAGAATAATGGACCATGAAAATCTCACCATTAGGATTCTCTTGCTTGTAAAATGTCTTCAGCATGTCAACGGCCTCCTGCGCTCTGTGACCCGGAACACACTGTTAAACAGAGGGATTATTATTCTTATGTTATTTATATACGACTCCAGTCAAAGTAAAATCCCACGTCTCACATTTTTACTTCAGTATGGATGGATTGATGAATGAATAACTTTACATACTGGTCACAAACTACGCTTTGAAAATGCAACACCTTTCTTCCAGCCAATCAGAATCCAGTATTCACATGCTCGTGCTGTATAAAATGTAAAAGCCATGTTTTGGTGCATTTGTTACCTTGAAGGATGTTCCAGTGTGAGGAAGATCACCAGACGCCACGTCCAGCACCGAACCGCAGCCTCCGAATCTCTCGTTCTTACAACCGTACACCACCAGGGGAACATCTGCACCAGTGTCAAGGGATTAAAGCAACTGTAGATTCCGGAACGCGACACTGACGTCTGAAAAACTTTATGTCACTTCCCTTTCTGATGTGTATGATTGGGTAACCAGAAAGAAAGAAAGACAGACAGACAGACATACAGACAGATATAGATAGCTAGATAGCTAGATAGATAGATAGCTAGATAGATAGATAGAGATAATGAGAGAAACAAAGAAAAAAAAATTATAAGACAGAAACAAAAGAAAGAGACAGATAACAAACCAACAAACCAACAAAACAAAAACAAAGAAAGGAAGAAAAAGTATAGATAGATAGATAGATAGATAGATAGATAGATAGATAGATAGATAGATAGACAGACAAGAAAAGATTGAAAGCAACAGACACACAGACAAAAAACATGAAAAACAAACAGAAAGAAACTAAAGAAAGATAAACAGATAGACCAACAAAACAAAAACAAATGGACAGACAGACAGTGATGGACAGATAAAGGATACGGAGCAGACGCAGTGCAGCTGCACAAGTGATGCACGGCTCGACCGTCACGTATAAGACAGTGCTCTTGCAGACCACCTTGGGGTCCATCCCTCTGTCAGAACACCAGTCTAACACCTGGTCCAGGGCCACCATTTCAGCATGTCGTGTGGCCTTATCCGAAACACACACACACACACACACACACACACACACACACACACACTTTACACAAAGGTAAATCTGCTCATGAGCTTATGAACAAATAAAACCTTTCATAAAATCTGTAGTAGTTGTAATGGTTTTAATGGGAACTATATTGATTTTAAAGGAATCTTGGAAGCTCTTCTTGTGGTTTGTTGCCTTTTAAAGTTATGTTATGTTTGATACCTTTATGACGTCATTAGACGTCCAGATTCCAATTTATAAAGTGTCTATCACTCACATTTTTGGTTTCATTAACCTCATTCCTGCCTTTGCCTAAAACCGTGTTGTTGTAAACCAGAAGACATCCAACAGGAACCTCGCCGCATTCAAGAGCCTCTTTAGCCTGTTTAAACATTAAACAATTAAATCAATCAAATAATCAATCAATCAATAGTCAATCATCAGAGTACATGGAAATCCGCAGTACCATGTTAAATGCATTAGACATCCATTTTTGAATCTCACTGTCTGATGGATGCAGGAAATTCCCGTTCATCCCATCGTTTCCTGTATCATCTGTTCTCATCTCGAGTATCGATTATAATCAAAAATATTTATAAATATATTTATATTTACACGTCAGAAAGCGGAACGACAAGCGTGGAACGCTTTTTCACCGGGGAACAAAAAAACAGTCGAACCAGTCACATAGGAAATAAATTGCAACAGCACAGTCGAGATTTCGCCGCCAAACTACACCACTTATTACGAATTAATGCTGAATTAAGTTGCATTATACATATTAAAGAGTTTGCAGAAAGACAGTAGTATGCGCTTTTTTGTTATCCTGTCAAAGCGCATGCATGCGTGTCGCATTTTTATGACGTAGAACGCGGTATTGTTTAGAGTAGCTGCGTAATTAAAACATTACACGTTTAAGGGAACTATTTAGTTTTTATTTATATGGTAACAAATTACTCGCCACACTACATATAATATCTCATCCAGCTCAAAAAACACTTCTGATTATTTTTTGTATACATAAACAAATATATTTTCTAGGAAGCCTTGTATTCAAACATTACCACGCTGTCTGTGTCGCACAAATATGACGCCATCATGTGGCTCGTTGTCCTCTGTCAAATTTAAAAGAGACGCGTTAAAAAAAAAAAAATATATATATATATATATATATATATATATATATATATATATATATATATATATATATATATATATATATATAAAATAACTTTTAATAACTTAAAAAAATAATCTTGACTTTAATATAGATTGAAATATATGATTAATATAGTTCAAATAATAATAATAATATTTAAAATTAATATAGATTGAAACTGACAAAATATATATCTTATATAAACCATATATAGATATATACAGAAATATCTATCTATCTATCTATCTATCTATCTATCTATCTATCTATCTATCTATCTATTAGTGCTTTTCACTCCTGTTTTGTGAATTACATTTTTATGTATATTTATAGCACCCTGATCAAATAAAATAAATGTAATGAAATAAACGTCAAACAAGACTTTAACACTAACTTTCTTGTGAGAAATAAAATCCCCTCCGATAGGCATTTGATCGGGATCTGGCAACCCAGTCAGCCCCAGTGTGCTCTAGTGAAATCCTCGTTCTGTCTGAACACTAATATTTATGTATTACTTCGTTTTTTTTATATATATATATATATAGAGTTTCTGTAATATAATATTGCTATAAATTATATAGTGTTTTTTAAAAATGCTGTCTTCTACGTGGAACTTTATTAAACGTCATAAAAGGAAGTTTATTTTCACCGGAGCGTTTGCTGGAGGTAACACACGCATAGATACTAATGCTAGTCACCTAGCTAGCAAAAAAAAACCTTATCGCGAGCGTGTAAAACTTGAATATATTATGCAAATGTAAACAAAATGCACGATATAAATATGCATAGTGTAAGGTTTTAAATGAAGCTTATTCGCTGTATTGATATTTATATATATTTATATATATATTGGGATCTATTTGAATGGCATTCAATGCTAACTTTGCGTCACGTGACCTGAGCAGGCGGACGGTCAAGTGGACCCTGGTCAGGTCCACAAATATTCGGACACCACCCTTATAATTAGAATAAATAATTAGCATTTTTGCATAAATGTGTCGAGATGAAGCGATGAGCTTTAATTCAAGATGATAAGCAACAGTCATGCATTTGTTTTTATTTTTTAATACCACCTTCATTTGCCAGGAGGTCAAAAGTAATCGGACACCCGACTTCAAATTTTGTGAGATAGAAAAAAAAACGTGGTTCGATTCCAACTTGAAAATTTTTTTTGCTTAATTTTCATTTGGTACATTTTTCTGAAAAGGAAAAAAAAGAAGGGTGTGTATTTGGGGGTGAAGGAATGTAACCATGCAGCCTGCCTAAAGTATGATTGTGGATTCTTTCCTCTGTGAAGAAAAAGCTCTTTAGAACATCTATCCAAACCCGAGAACACTTTAGAGTAGGTAGGCGTATCGCAGTCAGACCTGATTAGACTTTGCTAGAAAACATCTCAAAGAAACCCCTGGAACACGATTCGTTTGGCAGAAGATAACGGTGATAAATAAGAGTGTGGAGAAGGAAAGGAAGAGTTAATGATGCAAGACACTGTTGATTGTTTGAGGTGGTATCACGTTGTCAGAATAGCCCCAGATGCGCAGGTCCCGATATACACAGGACGATGCTCCGTGTCGGTGCTCCCTGTGATTGTGCGTGCAGCCTTGTGCTGCCATCTGTTGGTGTATTACAGAACTAGTCTGGAAACTTGATATCGCCTCACGAATATTAGTTGTGATGTCTTCTGCTTTACTTTCTGATCAGATTCCGTTAAATGCCGCAAAAAACGATGGTAAGATTAGAAGTAGAGTGATGTGACTGTCCGAATACTTATGGCCTCATTTAAACACTAGTTAAACAGCTAGTGTCGTCTTTTTTTTTTTTTTTTTTTTTTTTTGAAGATTTGCTAAAATAATACCAAATGATACATGACTTGAAATTTGACATTGCCCGTTATACGGACCAAAACGTTTACATCCTGGTCTTCCGCTCCATCTTGTCCCTCAGGTGTGTACCTGCTTGGGAAATACGCCCAGCGAAAATTCCAGGAGATGCAGGAGCGCGAGACGTCGGAGTACATCGCTCAGGCTCGGAGGCAGTTCCATTTTGAAAGCAACCAGAGGACCTGTAACATGACGGGTGAGATTTAAAGATGTGTCTGCTTCCAAAAACACAAATAAAAAGTTTGTGAAGGTCATTACGGTTTTGTTTGCAGTGTTGTCTCTGCTCCCCACCCTGAGAGAGGCGATCATACACCATCTGAACTCGGAGAGTCTCACGGCCCTGCTGAAGTCCAGGTGAGTCTCAGACGTGACGTTTTCTATAAATATAATTGAAGATATTTATAGAACGTTTGACGCAAAAAATCTTTTTACATTTGTCTAATTGCTTTTTTTTTTTTAATACAAACAAATAAATATTTTAATAATTTTTTCAGGCCAGTTAACAAGATTGAGATTTGGGAGGATCTTAAGACAATCAGTGAGTTTAAAATTGAAATCCTTAGATTTTTTTTTTCTTCAAAGATTTAGCTTTTTGTTTGATCTCTTGCTTCTGCTCACCAGGTTTCACTCGGAGCATCGTGGCGGTGTACAGCACCTGCATGCTGGTGGTGTTACTTCGCGTCCAGCTCAACATCATCGGTGGCTACTTGTACCTCGACAACTCGGTCACAAAAAACGGAACGGTACTTTTATCTGGTAAAATACAAAAAATAAAATAAAATAAATTCCGCTCAAACACACGTTTAGACGACCGCTTTTTGGGTTTTTTTGGTCTTGATGTGTTTTAGACACCTATGGCTCCTCCTGAAGTCCAGCAGAAGTACCTGTCGAGTATCCAGCACCTTCTAGGAGATGGTAAGAGCGATTTATTCCATTTTTCTTTTCTTTTGTTTCTCGGTGTATGCGATTTTCTAACTAACGATCCGGATGCCTTTGTGCCTGCAGGGCTGATGGAGCTGATAACAACCGTGAAGAAAGCCGTGCAGGAGATCCTGGGACCGTAAGGCGTTTATATGGAACTCGTATATGTACAAAACAGGATATTTAACACTCTCACTGTTTTAGCCACTTCCCCTTTTTTCTATTTTTGATTTCTTCAAGGATTGTGGTGGTATCTATCTCCATCCATCAACCACAAAAACAGAGTTTCCCAGCCGAAGAGCATCCTCACAGCATAATTCTACCCCCACCGTACTTAACGGTCAGATTATTGCTCTCAGGCTGGTTAGGTTTAGTTTCCCTCAAAGCTTTTCCATAACCATCCCAGTCTTCTGACCTGCTGTGGGTTCCTTGTTCTTTGATGGTTATCATGCACAAAGCTAGCCTTGCCTGGGTGAGATCTTGAGTGTCCTCACTTCCGCCTGAACACCAATGAAATTTCACAAAATCTAGTGGAACATCTTCCCAGAAGAGTGAAACCTATTATATTGAGACTGAATGTGGATGTTCAAACAGGAGCACATACCCATCTTATGCTTGGTGTCCACAAACATTTGGCCATAAAGATGTGATCCATACAATCTGTAATACATCACTACACCACTAGGTGGAAGCATTAGTCCATCCATCCAGGCTTCCACTCTCATTGGTGATCAGCTGATTTTTTTTATGATATAGTTAGAGCAGGGGATGGGGGGTGGGGGGTCTTATGCAAGGTTTCTCACTGAGGTGCTCACTTTGTTTCAGAATCTCATTAAAGCAGAGTCTGTCTTTGCAAGAACTAGAGGAGCACATCATTCAAATCAGACGCCTGGTGGAAGAAAACTCCAGAGGCTCGCTCAAATTCCGTCCGCTCTCCTGCTACATGATGGCCGACGAGGAGAACCTGTTATCTGACCAGGTACGACAGGAAACGACGGCATCCTGTAACCCATTTTGTAACGTCTTCAACACTCGTACATGTACGTGTCACTCACAGGCTCACGGTCTGACGGAGAACGACTTCACGGCGATAAAGCTCCTGAACGAGACCAGGGACATGCTCGAGAAGTACGTAAGAAAAGGTCCCTGGTTTCACCACGCAGTTATTTAACACGTTTCTAATCGCTATCTTACGATTTTCAGCCCAGATTTCAGCACGATACTTGGCGCCTGCCTGAACCGGGGCTTCAGCCGCTTTCTCGACAACATGGCAGAGTTTTTCCGCCCTCCCAGAGGAGACTCCGCCCCCAGCAACACACCTGATCATAGGTCAGGAATGAATTATCGCAGTTGTGTATCGCTTCATTTATATCTGTTACAACTTTTTTTTTTTCCGCAGCCTTTTACACGTGAGCCTCCCTCTCGCCAAAATCATTCCCATCGCCAACGGACAGATTCACTCGATATGCAGCGAGACCCCCAGCCAGTTCGTTCAGGTACGTTCGAGTCGGCTTTCACGGCGGACGTATGCACGTTTGCGTGTCGCCACGGTAACCGTTTTTTATTTCTCTTCGTTCGCAGGACCTTTTAACGACCGAGCAAGTGAAAGAGTTCGCCGCCAACGTTTACGAAGCGTTCAGCAATCCTCACGAACTGCAGAAGTAGAGCACGTTTTAACGCATTCCCCCGGAAACAGCACGTTCCCTCGTTCCCTAGGATGAAAAGGACGTGGTGTTTTTTTTTTCTTCCTCTTTTTTATGATTGGTCATAATTGGAGCTTTTTTTTTTTTTAAATCACCGTGTCAACTCGTGCATGCGGATTTTTTTTTTCTTTTTTTTTTTTTCTTTTTTGATATAAATAAAATACATATTTTTCCCTGTACAGTTGTGATAAAGAACGAAAGGGACTGTCGCTTTCTCCGAACAAAACTCTTCTTTTTTTTTTTTTTTTTTTTTTGAAGAGCACAGGAAAGTATTTTCAGTATTTTTCTTTTTTTTTTTTTTTTTTTTTACCTGATACTGTAAAATGTTAATAAATCTGCGATTTTTTTTGTGATTTTTTTTTGCTGATTATAATAATTAATTATTATAATTATAATAATCTTATTATAATAGAATAAAAAACCTTAGAGAAGCTAAATGCATATTAACTTATTGACACTAATAAAAAAAATTATAAATGAGAATAAATTCTTATTCATGAACAAGAAGAAATGATTATTACTGTGCTGAAGATGATTATAAAAGTGATATTAAAGTATTGACTTTTTAATGTCATGAAAAAAAATGTCCCTTCACTTGAACAAGGAGGAACCGAACCAGTTCCTGCCTAAAGCCAGGTCCATGAAGATCTACTTTACATGGGTTGGATGTGTCTGGAAGATCTTGCCTATTGGACACCACTGAGATGAATTGAAAGTGGCTCAATGGAATCTCAGAAATCTCCATGAACATCTAGTGGAACATCTTCCCAGAAGAGTGGAGTTTTTATGTGGTTATGTGTCCACAAACTTTTGGCTATTTCTATGGCATTCAGCAGTTTTTTTCTGCACTGTATGGACAAAGGTTTGTGGACACCTGAGCATAAGTTTGGCCTTTCTAATGAGCTCCATTCTTCTGGGTAAATGTTCCACTAGATTCCTATGAAGATTTGTGAGATTTTATTTCATCCAGACTGACTTGTGTATCTCATTCATACGACTGAGCAGCTGTGAGGTTAAGGGGCTTGATTAGAGTTCCAGGAGTTGCTGCTTGGTGTGGTTGGGATTTGACCTCAAGACCTTCAGCTTTGTGTGTGTGTGTGGGTATATATATATATATATATATATATATATATATATATATATATATATATATATATATATATATAAAATAATACCTTTCGCATTTTTTTATTCTCTAATCAACATGCGCATGGACAAATATGGATGATTTATGCTAATTTATGTTTATTATTATTGTAAATGCTTTAAAGTAATGATGCCGTTTTAAACCACGCCAATCATCAGGACACCAAACGGAACTTTTGCTGTTTCCACACGGACGGTTTTAATTGCCGCACCACGGCAGATTTCGTTGCTCGATTTGAGATTCTGCGCATCTGCAAAAAAAATTTTTTATATCTGAGTAAAGAAAAGACGTGGCGAATAAATGCGTATTGGTTTCAAGGTTTTATTTTCGCCTCTTTTTTTACTTTTATTTATTTCTATTTTTAATAATAATAAAAATCAGTGCCGTAAATTGCCGTCAATTAAAAAAAAATTTTATTTTTATTTTATTAAAAGTGTTAATTATTATGAACATTTGGGAAGTTTAAATTATTTAAAAAGAAATTTAAATCAAATAAATTAATAACAATATTAAACTAAAATAGAATGTTTTCTTTTGTAATACTTAAAAAAATATATATATTTGTAAAATTGTGTCATTGGTTAAATTGGTGCAAAATTAAATTAATGAAATAAAAATGTAATTAATGGAAAAATTGTATAAAATAGTTGAAATTTTTTAGACCACGTTTGGGTAATACAGGTGTGTGTGTGTGTGTGTGTGTGTGTGTGTGTGTGTTTGTGTGTTTTACATTTAATGCTTAACTTTCTAAAGATATGAAATCCTTAATTTATTTCAGCAGCAAATGTCTTCATTCCTTCCATCCTTCATTTATCCATTTTCTCGATATGTGGAATTGTCTGGATTTTCTCCTTTTCAAGAGAACTTCTAGAGTCTAGACGGTCTAAAGTCTAGACTGTTGGAAAAATGTTTACGATAGTAAACAAAAATGAGAAAAATAACAGTCCTGACTGATCACCTAATCCCAGGCTCTGATAGAGGTCAGGTGACACCAGCGATGACTCAGCAGGTGACTAATCCCAGAAACTGCAGAGCTCATGCTGACAGCGGGTTTTCAGTTGTAAACATCGCCACCTCACGTGCTTTCCAATATTGCAGCTCGGTCACATGACAAGCCCTTTTCTCTCTCTCCCTTAAACAGGAAATTCTACCCTGCCCTGTCACATGATCCACGAAGGTGACATCACCTTGTAACCTTTTATTTATTTCTTTAGTTTTTTTTTTTACACAAATTCCTGAAACGTGAGGTAAAGAACTGATTGCGAACCCTGAAAGCGTCCTTGCATCATGTTTATTCCGATTGTAAACGACACCACGTGATTCCCGTCGCTCCGCACTGAACGCCACCCAGGGGGCGTTTTGTTTTAATAGCTTTTTTTGTTTGTTTGTTTTTTTACTTTCATTACGTAGATAATAAAGTTCAAAAGTATGCGGACACACCCACCCCGCTTCTTTTTGAACGTCCTGTTTTCGCATTCGGAGCCCGGTTCCTCTTATAATAACCTCCACTCTTCTGGGAAGATGTTCCACTAGATTTTGAATGTAGTGAAGGTACTGATGTAGGTGGCAGTGAAGAGCTTCATATCAGCTTCATATCAGCCGTCTCAAGAGACAATTGTGTGCCCTCAGCCCTGTTTGGGGAAAATGCAAAAATAGTTGTGAAAAAAAACAACAACAACAATCGGATGTCCCAATACTTTTGACGCTGTGTGTGTGTGCGGGGTTGGGTATAAACTCGCAACCTTCTCAAGGACATTCCTGAAGCTAGCATCGGTACTCATGACCCTCTTTAAGGGCCTAGCAGTGGCAGCTTGATGGTGTTGTGATCTGAAATCACAACCTTCTCAAGAACCTAGCAGTGGCAGCTTGGTGGTGTTGGGATTTCATTCTCAAGGACAATTCTGGAGCTGAACTTACAACCTTTTCAAGGATTTGGGGGTGTTGGGATTTGAACTCACAACCATCACAAGGGCCAATCAGTGGCTGGCAGATTGCTGGTGATGGGAATTGAACTCACAACCTTCACAAGGGCCGAGCAGTGGCACTGTGGTAGTTTTTAGGATTTCAACTCACAACCTTCTCGAGGACATTCCTGGAGCTGACATTTAAGCTCACAACCTATTCAAGAGCCCTATAATAGCATTGTGGTGGTGCTAGGATTTGAACTTTTTGTCCCTCAGGACATTTCTTGTGCTTTTTGAACTCATGACTTTCTCAAGAGTCCAGCAGTGGCAGCTTGTTGGTGCTGGGATAGGAACTCACAACCTTTTTAAGGACATTTCTGGAGCTGGCATTGGTACTCATTACCATCTCAAGGGTCCAGCTTGGTGGTGCTGGGATTTGAACTTATGCCTTTCTTAAAAACACCTCTAAAACTGGCTTTGGTACTCATGACTTTCTCAAGGGCCACTCCTGGGCCCTTGAGTTCTAGACAGAAGTTTGCGAGTTCAAATCCCAGCACAACCAAGCTGGGATTTGAACTCACAACCTTCAGACTAGAACTCCGATATCTCAACCGCTGATCTGCCGCACCTCTCGTTGGAATCTTTACCGAAATAAGGGCAGGAAATAAAAAATAAAAACACCTGGAGGAATCCGCACACTTTCCAAAGCCCGTTGTAGTGTGTTATGTCACACCAGCGTATCGGGGAACAGGATCGGATTTCATAACCGTGACTCACACAAACATCTGCGCAAGCAATATGTCAGCACTATTAGTATTACAGAACGCCATAATCTGAGGATCGAACGGAACCTCTCACGTGACCGGGGTCCAGAGAACCGTGGATATGGTGATGATGTGATAACACACACACACACACACACACACACACACATACACACACACACACACACACACACACACACACACACATAATAGAGGAATTAATACTGCGCTTGTGTTCACAGCAATGTTGCATCCTGGAAGGATCAGCACGAACTATTCGTCTCCCGTTACTATGACGCATGCTGCAGTCACGCCACAGAACCATCGGACGATGTCATCTTGAGCCGAGCAATCCGATTGGCCCAAAGGCTTGCATCACCTGTCCCGCCCCATCCCCTCCCCTTCCCCCTCCTCCTCTGTATCAATTCTGCATGAGGGCTTGGAAGCCTTCCACGCAGTCACATGACCTTTTCCTGATCGAACGCAGATTCACCGTATCACGCTTAACGTCGTTATGCTCTCTCTCACGTTTCTCTGGAGGGTCCGTAATCCTTGAGCGTCCATCTCATCATACATGCAATGACCTAATGTATGTGGACACCTTCAGCATCCCATTCTAGATTTATTCTCCGTTGATTTATTCTCGAAATAAGTTCAAAGTCGTGGATCAGTTTTGTTTAAATAAAGGGAATTTTTTATTGTTAGCGCATCCAATGACGTCCTCAACATTCGTGTGCCTCAAAACTTTTGACGTTTGACGGGAAAAATCAGGTCTTTCAGTAGTTTTGCGCATAGTGTCTATGACTCATTTGGAATACTTGCTTGACCTTATCGTTTTGAGACGAACAGAAACTGGAAAATGGAAACAAGGAACTGCTGTGACCAAAAAAAAAAAAAAAGCTCTTTGGAGAGCATGTTGCTTTGTCATGAAATTAAAAAAATTGGGGTTACATTAAATTATATTCACTTTAAAAATCAGTACATAAAAACCATAATTATTATATAAAACTATATAAAATATTATTTTGCCATTTTAATTATTGTATTATATGCTGAGCCCAATGCATATAGTCTATACATTTTATTTATTTATTTATTTATTTTTGTAAAATTAAAGTTAATTAAAGGATAAAATATTTAAATGTATATTTAATTGTCATAGCCCTACTTTTTTTTTTCATTCAATTTAATTACATTTTTTGGCCACTTTTAAGCCGAAACAGATCAAATAAATATTGATTTTACTTGAAGTTACATGACATTATATTTGGTAAACACAATACATATAGTTTATATATTTTATTTATTTAATTAAAAAAAAATTCGGTCACTTCAAAGTATCAAAAAAGGAAATTATTATATTATATTATATATTATATTATAATTAATATTATTTTATTTTAGATTTTATACTGTTTTAATTAAATTCAATCTTTTTTTGTCCTTTTTAAGGAACAGAAAAAGAAATGGAACTACTCTATATTATATTATATTATATTATATTATATTATATTATATTATATTGTAAATATATATATATATATATATATATATATATATATATATATATACAGCTATTATACATTTAAATATATTGTTATATAGTTAAAATTATTATATATTAGTCAAAACTTCTGCCCACTTTATAGTAACAGAAAAGTAAATAAAAATTAGGAACTAGTAAAAGGTTAAAACAAAAAAAGCGCCAGATAATCGCACATTTATATCTCCAGGAAAAGTCATAAACGACCTTTCATTTTCTCGTAAAGCAGAGAAGACAACTAAAATAATTTCACAGTAACAGCTACATATAAAAAAAAATCGTCTAAAAAGAATTCATGTCGTCAAATCTGTAATTTTAACCCCCAACTGGTATGATGTAAGGCTTCCGTATATTGGTGAGGAAGGAGTTGTGGATGTTCTGCTCCCTCCTGTGTCGTCGACAATACGACCGGTTATGGCAGATCCATCCGATCCCCCAGACGCAGCTGCAGAGGTAAATGAGCTCAGGCTCTGTGCAGGGTTTTAAGGAATCCTGGCAATGGCTTTCCCTCCGTCTGCATGTCTGAGATGAAACCCTGCTGGCTGCTCAGCGCTAAAGCCGGCGAGCCCTGTAACCGTGGCTACGCCCGGGGGGGGCAAACAAACAGACCAGGGTGTCAGTGGCTGTTCTGGGGTCATTGCCACATGGAGGAAGAGCGGATTGCGCGGCGAGTTTATAAATAACCGTGACGAGAGCCGTCGTGCATGGTGAAAATCGCAGCAAAGAAATGAGCAACTGTTGTTATAGTTAGAGGAGGAAATTTCATCCCCGATTCCGAATCTGTGACACTGAGGTGCATCCACAACTGCTGATTCATTCACCGATTATTTATATCTATATCAGGGATGTGTGGGTTTTTTTTAAGGCCCCTAGCCACTTAGATTAGAGTTACTTCATATGAATGAATAAAAATCGTACAATAATGGCACCAAAAGGGGGCGCTAATGAGTCCTTTAGCTACCTATAGATCTTTCGAAATGTATTCAGCGATTTATTATCCTGATTTTTGTTCCACAAATAATTACTCGCTTTAACTGATTGAATGTGACACCGTATTTTGTGGACACATGACCGTAAGATTGGTATGATATAATAACCTCCATTATTCCTGGGAAGATGTTTTGTGTCGATTCATGACATTTAATTCATCTATAAGGTTGTTAGTAAAGTCAGGTACAAATGTAGGTGAGGAATTAAGAAGGTCTGGGGTGGTCTGAATTGATCCCATAGGTGTTTAATAGGGTTTAGGCTCCCATTTAAGATCTTCCACACACATCCAACCCATGTGAAGCACATCTTCATGGAGCTGGGTGGAAAAGTCAGGTGTCCCAAAACTTTTGGCCATAGAGTGTGTTGATAATGTTAGGTTGAAGTTATTGATAAGGAAACGTATTGATGATTCGCTTGAAATGATGCAAGTATGAAACTTATAATACAATTTATTTAAATATAATAGAATTAAATAATTAAATAATATATTAAATTTTATATATATATATATATATTAACCATTTTTTATTACTAGAAATTTCTATATAATTATGAGACAATAATAATTGTAAAATATAAATAATTAGTATTTTAGATCTGTTTAAAAAATATCATATATCATATATTTAATATTTATTATATATATATATATATATATATATATATATATATATATATATATATATATATATATATATATATATATATTATGAGCCTCTATACATATTGTCCACATTGGTAAATATTCAATATAAAAAAAATTAAACATCTATCCAATATAAGAGCTCAGTAGGATGACACAGAGGTGAGCTAATGGTTCTTCAGCCTGTAAGGGGGTGAATCACGTTTACTGGAACTCGGTACATGATAATGAAAGTGATAACAGATCAGTCTCGGTTTTTGTAGCAGCAGAAGCAGTGGCGGTACTGCTTTCTTCTCGGTCGCGTGATCTTGAGGAAAACAGGACGATTTGTGTTAGGTGAAATTTGATTTCACCTAACACACACACACACACACACACACACACACACACACACACACACAGGGCTGACTTGCCATTTCCCGGAAAGGATGATGTCATTGTTTTCCTGTGAGATACTGTACTGCCTGGGTTTCTTTTAAAGAAACAATACTGTAATAAAGCACAGAGTTCCAGTTACCTTCATGTACACACACACACAAATAAATAAAATAATAAATAAATAAATAGTCCTGTTCCAGTATGACAATATTCCAGGATCTCCATGGTGTTAAGGGTTGGAGTTGAAGAACTCCTGCGCAGAACCCTGTCCTCCTCAACCCCCTTTAACTGGGACTGGAGACTCCTTACCTCCTCCAGCAGCAGTAACATGACACGAGGGATGATGCTTGAGACAGATCTATCTATCTATCTATCTATCTATCTGTCTGTCTGTCTGTCTGTCTGTCTGTCTGTCTGTCTGTCCGTCCGTCCGTCCGTCCGTCCGTCCGTCCGTCCGTCCGCCCGCCCGCCCGTCCGTCCGTCCGTCCGTCCGTCCGTCCGCCCGCCCGCATGCATGCCTGTCTGTCTGCCTGCCTGCCTGCATGCATGCCTGTCTGTCTGTCTGTCTGTCTGTCTGCCTGCCTGCCTGTCTGTCTGTCTGACTGTCTGTCTGTCTGTCTGTCTGCCTGCATGCATGCCTGTCTGTCTGTCTGCCTGCCTGCCTGCATGCATGCATGTCTGCCTGCCTGTCTGTCTGTCTGTCTGACTGTCTGTCTGACTGTCTGTCTGTCTGTCTGTCTGCCTGCCTGCATGTCTGTCTGTCTGTCTGTCTGTCTTTTTTTACCCATATATTTTTACCCATTTTACCCAACTTTTAAACCCATATGTGCTTCTCTCCACGCTTTGTACACGATGTCTCCGGATGCTGTAGCGTGACCTCGAGTGACCTGCTGTAAAGCTCAAAACCTATGAAACACCACTAGGAGGAATGAATTGGAACGCCACTCCAGGTCTTCTCATTTCCTCACCCAAATCAGTACCTGACTTTACTAACGCTCTTGGAAGAACATCTTACACAAAATCTTGTGGAACATCTTCCCAGAAGAGCAGGGCTTATCATAATGAGTAATTTGGGACTAAATGTGTTAAAAAAGTGAAGAATCTTATGGTCAGGTGTCCATGTCTATGAAGATATGCTTTTTGTGGATGTGTGTGAAAGATCTCGAGTGGCCTGCGTTAGAGCTCGAACCTTATTAGATACCTTCGGGATGAGTTAAAAATGAAACCCTGAGAAAATATAAAGGTTTAAGAAGAGCAAATGTGGAATGGGATGTTCAGTAGGACACACATTGTGGTCTTTTGTCTATGTCATGTGTGTGTGTGTATTATATTGTCCTTCAGGTGATAACTTTCCAAATGAATCAACAACCACAGCAGCAGGGGGAAACCCGCTGAGTACAATATTAAGCTTTATAGCTCCAGGCGTGACTGAGATAACGTTCCTAATCCTGGCGGCCGATGAGATGCGCAACAATGTTGTGTTTGGATTCTTATTGTATTGTTTCCTGGTAACACACTTGATGTTGCACTGCACTGGATTAGGGAGAGGAGCAGAAGTTTCCAGAACAGTGTTAGTGGTATGGGATTCACACACAGTAAAGGAATCTATAGTGTGTTGCACTCCATTCTCTGATCATCCAGAAACACACTCCTCGAGAGCTCTTACCCCTGCCCTTTAAGAGACCTTTAGAGCGGGGGTACCTGACTCCACTCGTAGTTCTCTGGAGCCCTGACGTAAGCACAGGAACCTACTATATGTATCTTAACTATTGACTGACCAGCTGGAATGGAGATGGGGATCCTCGCTTCAGAGGCAGATTTTAGATTCCATTATTAGATGGAATGATGTGAGAGATTAGATGGAGGTTCTAATCTACTGTATATAATCATATAATACATGGTACAAGTGTGCGGTTCTTCCACCAAAATTGTATACCATCATATGGAACATCTTCACAAGCTCCATCAGGATGGATTGAACATTTATACGTCGTTCCCTTCATTTCGACACAAATTTCACTGTACAATGAATCCTCTATAATCATATATATATATATATATATATATATATATATATATATATATATATATATATATATATATTATAAACTGTTTACATTTTGAAAACAATTTTAAATAAAATGTCTGTATGGTTAAATGATATATAAATTATATATATATAATTTTTGATAATATAAAAAAAAAAATTACAAATAAATGCAACACTCCATATGATTTTTTTATCATATGGATTCAATTGAGCATTCAATTAAATTGGCGCAAATTAAATTGATTAAATAAAATTAAATAAAAGCACAAATAAATTCGTTTACATTTGTTAGACCCCATTTGGATAATATAAATGTATTATTATTATTAATATTTATTTATTGGAATTGTTGTGTATGTTTTCGATGTTAAAAATTATTTATTTAAAATATGTTAAAAGTGGTGTTGGAGGCTTAATAATTTTGTGGTCCGTCACTTTATATGTTCCTGAGGGAACTCGGATTATAACTATGTTCCGCATGTAAAATGGATTGCATTCAGTACACATGTACCGGAAGTTCCTACTGTTACACCCCTAATATATATACATATTTTTTATTACTTAATACAA
Source organism: Silurus meridionalis (assembly GCF_014805685.1). Classification (NCBI taxonomy): domain Eukaryota; kingdom Metazoa; phylum Chordata; class Actinopteri; order Siluriformes; family Siluridae; genus Silurus; species Silurus meridionalis. The sequence goes on from NC_060901.1 coordinate 21,821,347, forward strand.
AATATTGTATACAGTATTTCGAATATTTCAAATTGTTTTAGTATATTTAATAGTTTATTTGTATTTAAAGCTCTTACATCATTAGGAGATATGCATAGTCAATAACGAACATTGTAACAACTTACGAACAAATCTATGGTACGAAGAATCGTTCAGAACGTAACTCATGCGTAAGGTGAAGAGCGTCTGTATATATGATTTTTATGATTTTGTTACTTTTTTATTTTATGAGAGTTTGCATAGTAAACATCCTGTCATTATCCTGGTCCACCTTGTGTCATCAGTGTGACATTTTATGGCCCTGATTTCCAACAGAAGGTTGCGGAAATAGCAATGGGGCTGAGGGTGGAGGTGGGAATAGCGGTGTAGATGGCCACTGAGTTGGATTTGGGGATGGAGATAGACTTGGTACGGAGGTGGAGGTGTAGATGGAGATGATTTGTGGACAGATGTGGAGATAGATGGAGAAAGAAATGGAGGCTACAATTGAGATGGAAATAGGGAGGTGGGGATGGAGATAGAGATACATGGAGATGGATTTGGAGATGAAGATGAAGAGAGATGGAGGTGGGAATTTAGGTGGGGATGGATAGAGATGGATGTGTGGATAGATATGGAGATTGATGGATGGAGTTGGAGGTGGGGATGGAGTTAGATGGTGGTGGATTTAGAAGCTTGGCCACTTATGGTGTGTGTGTGTGTGTGTGTGTGTGTGTGTTCACAGGGTTGCCTGATTGCATCATCGCAAACCAAAGCTGCTGGCCTGGGTGCTATAAATAGGATGACGTCAGCCAGGCCCCGCCCACTTACTAGTAAAATACCACGCCGGGGTTCTACTATAAAACCGGACCAGGGTGATGCAACGCACTCAGCTACAGCTGTAACTTCTCACAGAGACACACAGAGACAAGAACAAACCCCGGCTGGAGTTTTTAAGACAAACACACGCTTCTAAACGAGGTTAGTTACAACTTCATTGTCATTCTCGGAGCTTCAAGCCGACAACCGAACGCGGTTCCTGGGAGACGCGCTTTACACACTTTCGGTGTTTCGTTGCTTCTCTGGTATCTCTGTTAAAAAGCTGTGAGAACATGAAGAACCTTCTGATAAACCCACAGGAACACTTAAATAGCGAAAGCGTTGGAGTTTGTCGGGTTTCTGCGGTAAACATTTGTAACTCCGCCGCTGCTTTTAAAACTGTAACACTGTAACAATGTTATGCGCGCGCACTCGCGGGACGCGCGTTCACGACACGCCAGGAGGCAACTTTTCTCGTGGAGCTTCTGGAACTTTCACAGGCGTGTTCAGACATGTTCAAGATTTCTCATCCATTTAGAAATAACTCGCGATGTCAATAAACCCAAAACGATTTCCAAACTTGAAAATAAATATTGCTTTTTTTGTTTGTTTATTTTTTGTATAAATTGATATGATTTGTGTTATTGTGTCAAATAAGTTGCTGTTTTGATCTTCCAGGGATTTCAGAATGATGCTTCAACATCCCGGTTTGGGTCTGGGTCTTGGTACTGGTCTGGGTCCTTCGGAGATCAGTGTGTCGGCTCTGGTGCCGTGTCTGTCGCCGCCCGGGTCGCTCACGCTCGACGACTTCACTCATTTCAGCCCGTTGGTGAAGGAAGAGCTGAGGTACGCTATCCACAACAAACGCCTGTCCGGAGGAATGAGTTCGTCCAACACGAGCTGCTCCGGGTACAGCCCCGAGAATCCCACCGAGCCGCTCAGACCCAAGAGAGAGGTACTTTCACGTGTACGAGACCATTTCATTTGATCAGGTTAATTAACACATTTTTAACAAGCTCCTTAATCGTGTGCTAACGATTTGTTTATTTCTACAGCTCACGACGGAAGAGGTGGATCGCAGGAAAAGACGTCGGGAAAGGAACAAAATCGCCGCTGCAAAGTGCCGAAACAAGAAGAAGGAAAAGACAGACTGCTTGCAAAAGGTATCAAAGGCTGATGAAATATCTGAAGGTCCGATCCATGGACCATACAGAAGATTTATATATAGTTGGGGATTCAGGTGGAGATGTTTTCGAAATTATTGACACGTCTTTTTTTTCTTGGCAGGAGTCGGAGAAGCTGGAGTCTGTGAACGCCGAGCTGAAGGCGCAGATCGAGGAGCTGAAGAACCAAAAGCAGCAGCTGGTCTACATGCTCAACCTGCACCGGCCCACCTGCATCGTGCGGGCGCACAACGGACAAACCCCTGAAGACGAGAGGAACCTGTTCATCCAACAGATCAAGGAGACCACGCTGCAGTGCATGAGCTTCACCACGGCCGATTCGGTCGACCCCGTCCTCCTAGACGTGTGCGAAGGTCCTCATCTTTGAACGAAAAACAAAAAAAAAAAACAGTATCCCAGACTGGACTAATGAGTCATTAGGACAAATGTACGATATGGACAAAAGTTTGTGGACACTTGACCATAACGATACGATTTGTGCTTGATTTGCTCTCATGATAAGCTGCCAGACGTTCGTTTATTTTGCGGCGATTCGTTCAGCCACAAGGGCGTTGGGTATCAAAGTATGTGAGGAAGTCCAGGGGTGGCGTATCACTTCATCCCGAAGGTGTTCGATAGGGTTTGAGTTCTATAGCAGGCCGCTCGAGATCTTCTACCGGAAAACCGATGTTTACGGAGCTGCTAAGGAAGAAGCACATTTAAAAAAAAAAGAAGCGTCCCAATACTTTTGGCAGCCGTACATATTGTCGAAGCGCGAACATCACTACAGGTGATTTGATGTCTTTATTCTGTATTTGAATGTTATTTACATTTTTTTTTTTTTTACTCGCACCGTGACCCCATTCGTTATCCACTCACTGACACCAAGCACCGGTTTGAGAAAGACGGCGCTGCGTATCGTTCCACGTATCGCACGCTGGTCCCACCTAGTGAACGAAGCACCAATACAATGCGTTTTTCACGTTTATGGTTGTACGTTACACCTTTTCACGTCTGTATAATCCGCCACTTCAAGCTGCTACATTTGTACAAATATCTCAGGTCAGACAGGAAGTACCACAGGAACGAGGTCACGGAATAAAGGAAAGAAAATGAAGTTTGTTCCTCGTTCTGTTTTGGGTTTTTTTTTTTTTTTTTCATTGTTGTTTTTTTTTTGTATTGTTTTGCTTTGAGTTGTTCACGTGTCCTGAAATGTTCTACTGTATTTTTATATCTACATATACATGTGTGTGTGTGTGTGTTTGTTCGAGATGCACAATCTTGTCACTTTAAAGAGGATTAAACTCCCACGGTCACTATCATGTCACGTGTTTCACGTTCAGCACTTTTTTTTTTTTTCCAAGCGGAAGTGTAGTATTATTTTTTTCCCCCCTTTCAGAGATTTATTTGAAATTTCCGTCGAAGTCAGACGAGAGACGCAGGCGTCATGGTGTTTTTTTTAAATATATATAAATATATATAATGTGGTTTTTCACTACAGCACCTTTTCCGTTTGTATGTCATTATTAATTATTATACATTTTTTGGCTTCTCGGTCGTGTTCGAACCTCTTCAAGATGTATTGTAAATGTATTTATGTTTGGTCACGTCATTAAAAACAACCCGAACGCCTTTTTATTGTTTGGATCTTATTTGTTAAAAAAAAAAAAACTAATGGGCAAAATAATTGCGCAGTCGGGTCACGTCTACAAGTCTGAACATGCAGGATTTTACAGGTCATGGTTCAAGGTTGCTCGTGATATACACATTACATACGTGATGTAACAGTGATTTCTTTTTTTATAATCTTGCTAGTTTTTGTTATGCTAGTAGTCTTGCTGGGTATTAAAATGTAGAGTATTTAGAGAAAAAATAAAAAACTTTCTTTTTTTTTATTTAATTACGTATCAATTAAATGTTTTATTTTTTTAAGACTATTCTTAAAGAATAATTCTTAATTCTTCGCTAAATCTCTTACTGAATTTTCGTACGAATTTCCTTCAAATTCTAAACAAATGTTCTTAATTTTTTTTAATTAATTTTTTCAAATGAATTTTCTTCAAATGTTCTTAATTTTTTTTATTTCTTTTTTTTGTTTTAATGATGTAAACAATTTTTTTTTTTTTTTACATTTTCTTAATTTTTTTAATGAATGAATTTCCTAATAATTTTACTTGATTTACTTAATTTATTTAATTTTATTTTAATATGTAAAAATCTACATATAGCTGCAAAATCAAGGGTAGATAATATCCTTAATTTAATCATAATAATAATAATAATAATAATAATAATAATAATAATAATAATAGATATATAATAATAAATGTTATAATACATATATAATAATAAATATGTAATAGTAAATAATGGGCAGTTATGAGAGGAAAAACACAAAATCATGCATAACTGAGTAAAAACTGAGTCTTCTGAGGAAATTAACTTGAATACAAATAAATACAACTGATAAGAGTAAAAAACTGGTAAAGTATCAGATACTGTAAAGTGTGCAATTCTAAAAGGTCAAAAAAGAAGGAAAGAAAAAAGTACCCACCGGTCCCAAAAAATTCAGTGGAATTCCACAGAAATGGTCGAATAATGAAACACTGGCAGGATGTGAATCACAGGGGATTCTCTCTCTCTCTCTCTCTCTCTCTCTCTCCCCCTCTCTCTCTCTCTCTCGCTCTCTTTTCTTTTCTTTCTTCGCAACACCCTTGAGGTCATTTCCAGCCTGGGTAACGTCGGTACGTGATTTCGTAACCGCTTTCAGTTTGGGTTTTGATGTTACGTTTATTCGCTTTCTTACAGTGAAAAACACTTTATGAAGAAACATTTGTGGACGTCTGATCTTACAATTCGTTGCATCTGCATTTAGAATAAGTTTGACTTTTCTTCTGATGATGTTCCATTAAATTTTGTGGACATACAGTATGTGGGACCACGAGGGTGGTAGTGAAGTCGGGTGTGGGTGAGGGACGGAGGCCTGGGGTGGCTTTGTGTACAGGGGTGTCCAATACTTCTGACCGTAGATAGATAGATAGATAGATAGATAGATAGATAGATAGATAGATAGATAGATAGATAGATAGATAGATAGATAGATAGATAGATAGATAGATAGATAGATGATAGAAAGACAGACAGATAGATGACAGACAGACAGACAGACAGACAGACAGACAGACAGACAGACAGACAGACAGACAGATAGATAGATAGATAGATAGATAGATAGATAGATAGATAGATAGATAGATAAATCAGCATTGAGCAGAGGTGCAATGAAGACAGAAGTTCCACATGTTGCACCATGAGAAATACACTGAAGTAACGTAAGACCGTAAAGACGAGAAGTTTGTAAGAGCAGAAATGCGAAATTTACAAACAATTCCAAAATATCCTGTGTGTGTGTGTGTGTGTGTGTGTGTGTGTGTGTGTGTGTGTGTGAGACAATTGGTGTATTTCCACATCAGGTAAACGTTATAGTACTAAATGAGCAAATGGGGTACGGAGTTTATATGTATGAAGTATGAATTTCTCAAATGAAGTAATTGCTCTGAAAAAAGTGTGAAGGCAAAAAAGAATATCTGAATTATAATATAATTATTAATAAATATAGTGTTCTCTGTATGGGGGGGGGGGGGTGGGGGGTGCAGAGGGTCATCCAAGGAATGTATCTGTAGGTTTCTTTCTTCTGTGGAATGGTAACATCCTCAGAATGTTCTCTGTAGGTTCTTTCTTTTTGGGAGGTGGGGGGGCGGGGGACAACCTGAGAATAATGTCAGACCTCATATCCTGCGAATTATAAACTCCATCCAGGAAACCAGTCAACCTGAAAGAACAGAGTTTGTTCAAATCTTTGTGAGTTATAGCGCCCCCTATCGGTTTAAAGGATAAATCTGATTTTAGCACATAATCGTTTCCTCTCAGATGATACTTGGTCTGAGTAGATGGACTAAACTTGATGTTCATCGAGCGGCGTTTTGATTCACTTCCTGTTTCTCGCTTGCCCTCCCCCCACGCCTACAAATGAACTCGAAGATGGTTTAACACCAGGTCGTGTTACTAAACAAGGCTTTGTGTCAGAATGTAAAAAAAAAAAAAATTGGGTTGCTAAGAAATGGTTTCACTTCCTGTATAGTGAATCTAATTTGTGTGCTTTTTGTACACACACACACACACACACACACACACACACACACACACAAACACACGTGCATCTTAGTAAATTGATTCATTACACAATTATAGTTTACAGCTAATAAAAACCCCAAATCTCAAAAAAATGTAATATTATTTAAAACCAACAAGAAAAAAGATTGGATTGGATTTTTAGATTGGATTACTAAATAATCAATACTCGGTCGCTGCTCCCTTTGCATGAATTACTGCAGTGGCGTGGAGGGGATCGGTCTGTGACACTGCTGAGGTGTTCTGGAAGCCCAGGTTTCTCTGATAGATGCCTTCAGCTCTTCTGCATTGTTCTGGTGTCTCATATCTTCCTCTTTACAATGCCCCATAGATTCTCCATGGGGTTCAGGTCGGGTGAGTTTGCTGGCCAATTGAGCACATGGATACCATGGTCCTTGAACCAGGTATTGGAAAGTGTGGGCAGATGCCAAATCCTGCTGGAAATTGAAATCAGCATAAAGCTGGTCAGCAGAGGGAAGCATGATGTGCTCTAAAACGTCCTGGTAGACGGCTGTGCTGACCTTGGACCTGATCAAACACAGTGGACCAACACCAACAGATGACACGACTCCCCAAACCACCACTGACTGTGCAAACTTTACACTGGACCTCAAGCAGCTTGGATTCCGTGCCTCTCCTCGCTTCTTCTTCCAGACTCTGGGACCCAACAATCCAGTCCTTTTTGTCCTTCACCCAGGTAAGTCACCTCTGACGTCGTGTCTGGTCCAGGAGCTGCTTGACACGAGGAATGCGTGAGTTGTAGCCCATGGAGACGTCTGTGTGTAGAGGCTCTTGAAGCACTGACTCGAGATGCAGTCCACTTTTTGTGAATCTTCCCAAATTCTTGAATGGGCTTCGTTTCACCTTTTTTCTACCATGTTTTCCTTCCATTCAACTTTTTATTCATGTGCTTGGATACAGCACTCTGTGAACAGCAGCTTCTTTAGCGATGACCTTTTGTGTCTCACCCTCCATGTGCAGGGGTTCAATGATCGTCTTCTGGAAAACTGTTGAGTCAGCAGTCTTCCCTCTATGATTGTGGAGCCTGAACCAGACTGACACATTATTTAAAGGCTCAGAAACCTTTGCAGGTGTTTGGATTTAATGAACTGGATAGTGTTTGAAACCACGAGTCTTCAATATTGAACTTTTTTTTACAATTTTCTTATTTTCTGAGATACTGAATTTTAGGTTTTTCGATGATCAACTTTTCGATGATATTCTAATTTATTGACATGCACCTGTATATAAATTTTTTCTTCTTGAACTTCTCAACTTTCCTCAAACTTCTGGAAAACTGTTTCAGAAAGGCTTTGATTTCACATAATTTGCATTTCCAGCCTGCAGGAAAACTGGAATCTGGAATAAGTATCTCAATATCCCATCTGTCAAACACAGTATTTCCTGTATCCTCACATATTTCAGACTGCTATAAAAAAACATGACTTCACTTTGTCAACAACTGCTAGCATAGAATGCTAGTTTGGGTCTCCGCTGATGATTTTATTTATCCCCATTAATCTATACATCGTATAAATAGAAACAAAAGTGATCGGTTCAAATCGATCAGCAAGACATTTGAAGTAAGGAACAAAATGAAGCAAAAGAACGAATGATTCCGAACAGAGTATTTCTGCTCCAGGGCTTTCATGACACTGCATGTCCAGTGGTTTTAATTATTTTTTTCTTACAAAGCAACATAACATCCACCTAAAAAGCAAAATCAACATTTTTTCTTAGTTCTTGTCCAGACAAAGTCTTCAGTAGAGTGAATGGAGGAACAAATAAGAAGTGTTTAAGCTCAATTGGTTAAAAAAAAAGTACCATTCCAGATCATTTACCTTCCTGCAAAGGTGCTTCCAGACACTTATGGGGAAAACTTGGAGAAACATTACCAAGAACTTACTGTAAATGATGTGGGAAATGTGGTAGTCCCACCTTTACAAAGAAAAGAGGTCTAAAAACAAAACATTTGCAAAATCATGTCATGACTGGCAACAGTTAGGAAACACTTCAGTGGTTATGAATTGTGCTTCCTTGTACTGGGTACTTGTGCTGATTCTGGGAATCATGTCTTGATTTTTTATAAGGAAGATCATTAGCCTGGATATTTGAACTGTGGCATGACAGGTGTTACGAAATCAGGTCCAATAAGAAAGGAACTGAAAGGAAAAGGAAAGGAAAATTACCACATGCTGAACCGATGCTCTGGCTTTACTTAAATACCTGTTCTTTGTGTGTGTGTGTGTGTGTGTGTGTGTGTGTGTGTGTGTGTGTGTGTGTGTGTGTGTGTTTGCCCTAATTTATTGTCAATTAAGATATACTTACAAGCCAGGATACTTACAAGCCAATTCCAGGAGCACAGTCATGGTCAAACCTAAGTATGTATGTGAGTCAGTCAATTAGTCAGTAATTCAGTATGTTAGTCAGTCAGTAATTCAGTATGTTAGTCAGTTAGTAATTACACCAGTCAGTCAGTAATTCAGCATGTTAGTCAGTCAGTAATTCAGCATGTTAGCCAGTCAGTAATTCAGTATGCTAGTCAGTCAGTAATTCAGTATGCTAGTCAGTAATTAAGTATGTTATTTAGTTAGTAATTACATCAGTCAGTCAGTAATTCAGCATGTTAGTCAGTCAGTCATTTAGTATGCTAGTCAGTAATTACACCAGTCAGTCAGTAATTTAGTATGTTAGTTAGTTAGTTAGTAATTGCACCAGTCAGTCAATAATTCAGTATGTTAGTCAGTCAGTAGTTACACCAGTCAGTCAGTAATTCAGCATGTTAGTCAGTACGTAATTCAGTATGCTAGTCAGTCAGTAATTACATCAGTCAGTCAGTAATTCAACATGTTAGTCAGTCAGTAATTACATCAGTCAGTCAGTAATTCAGTATGTTAGTCAGTCAGTAGTTACATCAGTCAGTCAGTAATTCAGTATGTTAGTCAGTCAGTAGTTACACCAGTCAGTCAGTAATTCAGCATGTTAGTCAGTCAGTAATTACATCAGTCAGTCAGTAATTTAGCATGTTGGAGAAGCCGAAAGAAAGAAAGAAAATCAGTCAGTAATTCAGTATGTAAGTCAGTCACTAATTACATCAGTCAGTAAATAAGTAAATCAGTCGACCATCAGTCTGTAAGTAATTAAATAATTCAGTCAGTAACTAAGCCAGCAATTATTTCAGTATGTTAACCAGCCAATAAGTAATTTAGTCAGTAATTAAGCCAGACAGTCGTCAGTCTGCATGTCAGTCATTAAGTCAATCATTCTATAAATCATTTAATCAGTCAGTAACTAAGTAAGTCATTAAGTCCATCATTAAGTGCTTTTTTTGCAGTTATATAAAAAGAAATGATCTATAACAGCAGTATCAAGCTTTACCCAAATATGACTGGTTTGAGTCTGGTTCCTCTCTAGGTTTCTTCCTCATATTGTCTCAGAAAGTTCTTCCATAATACTGTTAACTTTGGCTTCCTCATTGGAGATACATTCATATATAAAGTCTCACTGTGACAAAAAAAATCATCACCAGGAACATCTCTCAACCAGGATGCATTCACTATGGACTCTTTCTTCTATCCGGGAAGCACTCGAGGGAACAGGAAACAGCTTCTTCCACGTCTGTCAAACACGTCACGCTGACACTTATCCACCTTTTCCTCGAAACGGCAATAATTCGACTACTCTGGTTCACTTTTAAAAGTTCAGACATCTTTCTCTTTTTGAATCTTTCACACTTCATACAGTTTGAGCATTCTTTTATTTGTATTCAGCATCAGGTCTTTGGATTCTGGAGCCGTATTTACTTTATTCAAAAAGCTTCAACTTCAGTTAAATTTCATTTCTAGAGCATTTTTAATCATTTTGATTATTACCCCTAATTAACAAACCAAAGGTGATGGTGTTGAAAAAACCTTGAAAGGAAACAGACTCCTCTAATAGGGCGTCTGGCGTCTGACTGTTCAATGATTGAGACTTCGGTGTAAAACCAACGTTAACAGCAAATTTGTGCCTAAGCCGTTATCTTAGAAGTGTTTGTGTCAATTTTAAGTATCTCAAACTGGAAAACATTTTATGACCCACCATTGATCAACAGGGTGCAGGCTCTTTGTTGGTACCTTGAATAGTGAAGACTACAGAAGGGGCTGGAACTTTCTCTTACAAAGACTTACAGTTATAGAACGGCTTTAAAATGATTGTTTGGGACTCAGACACAGTTTTAGTCACAGTCTCAATCCCACCCGGACTCTCAGGCATTTACATTCCATGATTTGGCTATTCTTGGAAATGAAAGTCGCCCAAAACAGGGTCCAGCATTCATTTTTTTATTTTTTTTTTTCAAATGAGAAGAGAAAACTGGAAGAGAAACAAAGAAGTGTCTGCATTTTATTCTCTTCAAATGTGTAGGACTGTTTCTTTTTTACAGAAGTGATACGCCATGAAGAGGGGCTCCTCCCAAACATACATTATAGCAAAAATGTCCAATGCTACATGTGTAACACGATACAATCGATGCATCAGACTCTTGTATTTGTTTAGCTTTTAATTTATTAAGTAGAAAATACAAACTTTTGTCGACTTATTGCTTTTTTTTGATGGTCGGTTCATCCATCGTATTAAAAAAAATACATTCGATACACACTACAAAACATCATCTACAAATACGTACACACAGGTACATAAACACAATCATACGTAACTGTAAAAAAAAGTAAAAAAATATATAAATACGCAAGATCGGGCTTCATAGTCATCACGGTCGACACGAAATCCTGAAACCATAAGCGGGTATTTTTGGTTTGGTGTAAAGCAGAAGTGTTCACTCCCATGGCACTCGTTCAAAAGGAGCTAAACAGCGGTGCACCAGATGGATAGTTGGTGGTTTAGTGGTCTAGATCGAGAAGGTAAAGTTTATTCGGCACGTCTATAAAAAGCACATAGCGATGACACAATTTGATGCGAGATGAAAGTATAACCCTTCAATATGATGTAAAAAAAATGTAATCAAAAATTTTTTTGTGGGAAAGTGGTATTTTTTATAAAAAAAAAATGGCAATGTCCACCAAGTCCACAGCTGTCTGATATGAGGAGATTAAAGTGAGGAGAACTCAAGGAGGAACTCCGTCTGCTGAGGATCTCGGAGCCGGGGTCGGGAGAACTTCGCTGTTGAGAACGGAACACAAAGGCTCATGCAACTTGAGAGCCTCAGCCAGGCATCTCTGTTCTTCGAGGAGAAGCTGAACCTCCTTCTTCAGCAAGCTGTTCTGCTGCTCCAAGCACTCGTAAGCCTGTTCGAAGGGGGGAGGGGGGGAATATGTTCACTTCATATCAATACGACGTGGAGAAAGACTTGAGATTTGAAGGATTGAGTGATTCATGCATATAAGAAACTATAAATGCACTGTATTACCAAATTTTCCCTTCATTTCAACTACAATCCCCATCTCCATGAAGATATGCTTCACACAGGTTGGAGTGGAAGATCTTGACTGTCCCTTTCAAGACCACCTTTGGGATGAACTGGAGCTCTCAATCCAGGTCTTCCTTACCTACCTGACTCTCCTAACGGCCATGTGGCTGAATGAAATCTCAGAAATCTCCACAGAACCTGCTGGAACATCTTCCCAGAAGTGTGGCGCTCCAAGAGCGAATGGAGACATGTTCAAAAAAGAAGCTCTTATGGCCAGATGTCCGCAAACAAACAAATCGCACGTGAACGCACCTCGTGCAGCTCGTCGGCTCTCTGCGTCTGGCGTTTTCGGCTCCTCTGTGCGGCCACACGGTTCTTCTCTCTTCTCTTCAGCCTTCTCTCATCGTCATCTCCACTCTGCATCATATCATACATTTACATACCCATAAATATTACATCATAGGCAAATCCCTACACGTGTGCACTGGGGGTTAAAGGTTTGAAAAGTAAATGGCAGAAGACCGTGTGCAATTCTTCTTCTCGTTATTTGTATTATTCGTATACGTCCTAAATTGTCTAGAAGCATCGATTCGCATTAATTATGTGTGTTATGACGTCAGAACATCCTTTTTTGCATCGCTCATATGCATATAACGGTGTGAAAATGAATATTTAAACATTGCATTACTACATTGAGGAGATACGGTGTGTGTAAGGTGTGTGTGAGGAGAAGAGACATGGAGGAAGATCATTACCTCACTTCTCCGGTCGAATTGCAGCAGCTCTGGAGCTATGTGGAGAGACATGCCAGATGAAATCACACGCGCGTGTGTGTTGGAGAGGGGGATTAGTCTCCACGCAGGACGAGTCGGAGAGGTGTGATGGGTGAAAGTGTGGTGTTCTTCATCACCGGATGATAGTAATGAGAAACGCTGGCCAAGCGTGCGCTTATTATTGTAAGCCCCATGGCGTTACTTTCTTAGAAGTCACGTGATGCACTGGAGTCGCTGTCAGAAAGCTCGAGCTTCTTCCGCCTGCCGCACTCTCGCTCGCACACACGCGCGCATGCGCGCCAGACACTTTGGGTCACACTTATCTGGCGTAATTGGACTTAAGGTACTTTCACGTCTAACCCACTCGCGCATACGCAGCAACCCCCCCCCAATAAACCCATTTTTTTTTTCATGCTCCGTCACACATATTTATATAATTTCTAATATATAACATAATATGCACGCACGTGGACGCTCCACAACACACACGCCCAACCGGACGCGCATGCGCAGCAAACCCCGAAGCCCATTATACACACATCATATTCATATATATAAATATAAATAAATAGGTAAATAAATAAATTACTATAAATAAATTAGTGAAGATTTGTGGTTTATTATCTGAACATCACTCCAATAGTAACTGTTGGATTATTCATATTATTTACACACACACACACACACACACACGCACACACACACACGTACGTATTGGGGGGCGCAAAAATAAACACAGACATTAAACGTCAAACATTTCCCATGAAATATGTTTTTTTCATATACACTTTTATTAAACACACTACAATGAGAGCATCATTATTTCAGTTCATCCAGATGTTGAGCGATCTGTGGAGGACTTCTCAAGGTCTTCTGGTCCATGTCTCCATCGAGCTCTCTTTATGCTCTTCAGTGGTGGGCTTCAAACTTTGTGGTACAGTCGGGTGGTGGGGGACCCACACACACTGCTATATGCACAGACGCTCATGCTCATGCTCTCTCGCTCTCTCTCTCTCTCTCTCTCTTGTACACACACTAACACACTCCACCTCTCAGTTATTGGTGTGTGTTGTGTGGAGAAACAGAAGCGTACTGCAGGCTGTACTCTCTCTCACTCGCAGCTCTTCTGATGCTGTGTCTCAGAGCAAACTCGCTGCTGCACTGGACCTCACAATGTTTCCCATCAGAGCCGCTGAAAACGTCTCTGTAGGCCTCCAGGGTCTCAGCTGAGGGTCGAGTGATCAGCACCTGGTGAAGACCTTCTGCCCTCTGCCTCACCTGCGACAGAGACTGGGAGAGGACAAACACAAAAAAAAAGTTTGTGGACACCTTTTTCAACATCTCATTCCACAGCAACAAGTGCTTGTCTTGTAAAGGTGCTACAGCACACCCTGCGGTCAGGACTGTGTAACTGCAGCTGGAATTAAATATTTCAACCAGTCATCTCTATGAAGATCTGCTTTCCATGGATTGGATGTGTATGGAAGATCTTGAGTGGCCTCCTATAGAGCTCAAACCCTTTTGAACGAATGATTCTGGTGGAACAAAATCTGGTGAAACATCTTCCTGGAAGAGTGGAGCTTATTATAAGTGCAAACGGAGACTAAATATGAAATGGGATGTTCAAAAAGAAGCACATAGCCATATTTTAATCGTGAGTAGTACAGGTATATTCAGGTGTGTATGTGCTGCTTACCTTCACGACTGTAGCCGCTTGTTTGAACATCCTCGGTGCCGTGGCAGAAACGTTGCTCATTATGGCGTCTACGAAAAGGAAATAAATTCGGTGTCGAAACTCATCATTCTCAATCAATCGAAAGTGAACACTTACCCTGAACGGGATCTCGCTTCACTTCCTGGGGCTTCACCGTGCTTTCGAACAAACCCTACAGCAAGCATGAACAACAAGAAAGCAGCAGGGAACGATTGTGTATTATTCCAGATTTGACATATTTATATAAAAAAAAGAATAAAGGGTTTCTCCCAAACCATGAGTTTGCGCTCGGCTTTCAGGGACCGGACGAAGTACGGCAGAATTTTCTTCGGGTAGACGCTGCGTTTCCAGCTGGTCTGGACGATCTTGTCATCCAGCAGGTCGTCCACGGTGCTGCACTCGAATTCTGTAGGAGCATCGGAGCCCAAAACACGATACACAAGCTCAGGCACATTTCATATTAACGGGTTGGGATTAGAGTTGCAAAAGGGGCAGAAATTTTCCAGTAAAAAATGACAAATTACCAGGAATTTATGGGAATTAATATATAAACTGTATCATTCCGCAAATTTTGAAAAGAATTCCCATTAATTCCTGGTAAGTTTCCAACTTGAAATATTTCCCAAAAAAGTTGTCTCCTATAACCAGAGCTAAATTTATAGTGTTGATTATGTTTGTACTTATAAGAGTCACCAACATCTGGAATCAAATTCCTTGTGTGTGTCAACACATCTGGGCCAATAAACCTGATTCTGAGATTCTTCACCACTTCACACACTCCTACTGACTTTGCTCCACCTCCCCAGGTTTCCCACTGTCCCCAAATATAACGATATGCACCGGTGTAACAACAAATGGATAAAATAAATAAATAAACAAATCGAGCAGCTGGTTTATTTAAAAGCACTTCACTGTCAGTGACGTCTTTATTATTCCCAAGACAGTTAATCAATCAATTAATTATCAATTAATCAATCAGACCTTCACTGTTCTCCTCTGCTGCTTCCTCCCTGGATAAACCTCCAACACTGATGTTCTCCTGTACTGCAATCTCGAAATTCTGGAAAGACAATACAGAAATGGTGATATATTTAATAATATAAATACAAAGCATGACACACAGACACACAGACAAACACAGACACACAGACAAACACAAACAGACACAGACACAGACACAGACACACACACACACACACACACACACACACACACACACACACACACACACACACACGTTTATATGTGTATGAAAGATCTCGTGCCCACCAGCATCATTTCCTCCACCATCTTCTGCACGTCGCTTTGGTTCAGTTCCGGTTGCCGCTCCAGCAATTTTCCAAACAAACTTTTATACTTTGCGAGTTGATCAGTAACTATTCTTTTGGATTTGACGTTCACTCGAACATCATGGTGTCTCTCCGCTTCTGCTGCTGCTGCTGCTGCTTCTGCTGCTGCTGCTGCTGCTGCTTCTTCTCCTCCTCCTCCTCCTCCTGGTGCTGCTGCCATGTCCGCCATGTTCAGCGCCAAATTTTCAAAACAACGCATGTACCGGAAGCGGAAATGCTTTAAAACCCGAACCCGGAAGCGGAATTCTTCTTTCAAACTTTTGTTTTTTTTGCTCGATTTTCTTTAATACAGATTATTTTTTAAATTATTGTTTGATTACTAAAAAAATGATAAAAAATGTTACACCAAAAATATCTTTTTTTTAGGTGTGTTATTTTTCTCTCAATTTATTATGGGGGAAAAAAACCCAACACACAACAATCAGCAGAATTATGTAATATAAAATACAGAAATAAATATAAACAGATCAAATCAAATGAAATCAAATAAAGGATGGAAGGAAGGAATGATGAATGGGCACATACAGAGATAAATATATACATACGTATACAATAAAACTATAGGAAGATGAAAGGAAAGAAGAATTGAAGGATTAAAGGGTGTATATAAATGAAAGAATAAGAATGAATAAAGGAAATAGACAAATGAAAAGATCAGGCAGGAAAGAAGGAAGGAAGGAAGGAAGACAGGAAGGAAGGAAGGACAGAGATGGGTACATTTAAAGAAGAGGAAAAAGAAAGGAAGAAAAGACAGACAGATGAGAAAAAACAGGAGCGAATAAAAAAAAGGATGGAAGGAACAGGAAAGAGGAAAACAGAAAGATGGAGAAGGTAGTATAGGGAAAAAGGAATAAGGGAGGAGGATGTTAATGGTTGTGGTGAGAGATGGATGGTTTGAAAGAGTCAGATGTAGAGGACAGAGTAATATGGAGACGGATCATCCACTGTGGAGACCCACAACGTGTGCAACCTGACAGAAGTTCTTGCTTGTGGCATGTTTAAAATGCAAACACAATCAATACAATCACTCCTGGAGCTAAAAGTGTTTCTGTAACATCACCGCTCATAATAACCTGGTGGTGTTAATGGACCCAAAGCAAATATATGTTTCATATGTATTTACTATAAACACTGTCCCACACTTCTGGTGATTTTCAATCTGTTTTTTGTGTCAAGGCAAAACAATTTATTATTGTCAAGTCAAGTGTATGCGTCTAGAACACAAAGCAGTGCACCAATGGAAGTCTAAGGATACCAATTAACCTATAGATATCTGGTAGAAAAAAGGATACGAGACATCTCAAACACGTCATTCTGGAAAGACTTGCATATCAGAACTTTTAACTTCTACTTCTTAATGGTACATTTTATTGATTAAGTACTGGGACACCTGACTTTTCCAGCCATATGTGGAACATCTTGATCCCAGAAGATGTAAAGGTTAAAAGTAAAAACTTGTGCAGGAATGTCCTTAATAATGTAAAGGTAAAGGTAGAAGAAATATACATCATTATATTCCAACACTATCGGAGACTCCTTTTGTTGAAGGAATAGATATTAAAGTTAAATAAACATTCTTTATTTCTTTTCCCGAAAGTTCAACCCAAATGTATCTCCCAGTTCTCCACAAAAACTCTCATCCGCTTGTTTATTCTCATTGGATTTTTTATGATAATAAAGTTCACACCCTTCTAAAACATTTGAAATCTTTGTTTTTGCTGTTCTTTCCTCTTGACCTTTTGTGGAGTTTTTTTTAATCAGAATCAACAGTACTGTTTACACTGAGGGTGATGTGAGAAGACAAATCCCCCTAGAGAAAATGCTAAGATTGCTCTCTCAGGCTCCCTTGCTGTGAAGTTTTCCCTCAAAAAATACTTTCGCCTCCAGAATAAATTATCGAGACCTTACAGAGACGACATAGCTTTGTGCTAAGCCAAGGCAACTACAAGGGATTTTCTCGGAACGCATTTTATGGCGCCCATCCACCAAATTTCGGGGCAGATTGCACTGTACTGTGATGTAAAGGTCTTTAGAGACGAGGCTTGGTCAGATTTAACTCTCAACAACATCCCCAATGCTAAAATACATGATATTCCTACTATACAGGACCTCCTCGAAGAAATCGAGCATCTAAGGACTGAAAATGGAACCCGCATATGTGCTTGTTCACCAAATTATAGACTCCACTCCTCTCTTCTAAAAAGGCTCATCTAGATTTTGATTAGTGTTTAGTCATCGTCTAGTAAACTCAAGTACTGATGATGGAGGAGGTGAGGACGCTCCAGTTCCAGTTCATTTTAATGGTGTTATATCGATGTAGGATGTTTTGGATTGACCACAGAGCATAATCGAAATTAGACCTTCATCCTTCACAGATCTTGTCAGCCACTAGTAGGCCTGTTATCCTTGTGAAATTTCTTCAAGGTCTTATTCATGAATCCAAGCCAATGGATGGCCTCTTTTCAAGAGATCTCCTCAATAAAACATTTCTTCCAATAAACAAGGAATTCCTGCTACGCTGTCCAGGACAACGCTTCCAGCCTAGACACCATGGCATCTTCGTTAGGACAAAAAAAAAGGTAAATCAGAGGTTTAGTCTGGTCTTTAATGTAGGAAACATGTAGGACCGTTGAGGATGTGGTAAGATTCCGCATTGAGGAATCAGATGAGGATCTGAGTATATACTTACTATATTCTGAGTATATACTAAGTATTTATTGAGAATATTTTGAGTATATACTTGCAGTCTACGTACTGTAAGGTAAAGTTTCTCCTTGTATATCTTCATATTCCATATTATATGTTATATATATATTATATATACATACATACACTTTCTACACACACTCGTACATAATTATAACTTTCTTATGCCTCGTTATTACTATTTCTTCTCTTTCAATGGTTTCATGTTGAATTTTTCGCTGGAGTTTGCCAGTAGCTTCATCGTACAAACTCTTAGTCATCGGTACATATGACAGATAAACCTGAAAAGGGAAAATTCTGCATTATTGGTCAGTGTGAAGGACTGCACAGAGGTACACAGCTTTAGAATGGAAGACTTTATTGACGTGTGAGCTGACGTGTTTTTGCAGGCGCTCAGACCAAATGAGCTTCATCTGTAAAAAAAACAAATATATACATATATATTATTAGGGGAAAAAAACAATTAAATTCCAATTCATCCCAAAGTTGTTTAATAGGGTTGGAGCTCTAAAGCAGGCCACTCAAGATCTTCCACACACATCCAACCCATTGAAAGTGTAGCTGCATGGAGCTGGCTTTGCCCACAGGAGCATAAAAAGGTTTGTCTCTCCTAGTTTAAATGAAGGAGAAATTTCTATCTAATTAAAATACAATTGTGTGACTCCAGCTTTTTGGTAAAAATATGAGGAAGAACCTCACATGGGTGGAAAAGTCGGGAATACTTTTGACTGTATAGTGCAAACCTATTTTCTTTTACATAAAAGTATATCGAGAAGTCTGTATTACTGAATCAACAAGTCAAAAATCACGAGTTTCAGCTTACAGCTCTGGTCAAAGTGTCTTTTCTCATGGTAACTCATTTGTTTTGTCATCCAGGAGGTTCTCTCCTTAGGTTTGGCTTTCAACATGGCGCTGAAGTCGTAGCTGTTTCGGAGATGGCGAGCAAAATGTCTCATTTCAGGACGAGTCCAGATCCGGCTGTCTGCTTCCACACAACACCATGTCTCCCTGCACGTGTTCAGCTCGTGCATCTGCTTCTGCTTCAACTCCGCCATTTCAGAGTCCAATGCAAAGCCAGTAAAGTGACAGGGAGTGCGTAGAGGAGTGACACCGACACCGGTAACCTGACGCTTGTCGTCTCTTGGCGACGGTCAAACACAAATAAGGGGGAATTTGCATTGCATTTGCATTGCAAAAAAAAAAGGACAAAAAGAAATCCCACAAGGCTTAGATATGAAAGACTACTAGTGTGTACTTCTGCTTTAATCAAATATACATATATATATATATATATATATATATATATATATATATATATATATATAATAAAAAATCTAAATTAAAAACTCAGTCAATGTAATGGAGCTTATTAATATATATATATATATATATATATATATATATATATATATATATATATATATATATATATATATATATATATATAAATAAATGATAAAATATGATTATAATTCCTATAGGGCGCAAATTTCCCGCTCATAATGGGATCCCCAAACAAAACTGCAGGCAAACAAGTGCATACAAAATACAATGCACAAAACCAGCTTGATGAAGATCTGCTTTCCATGAGTTAAATGTGTGTGGAAGATCTTGAGTAGCCTGCAATAAAGCTTAAACCCTATTGCTCACCTTTAGGACGAATTGAAACGCCATACCCCAGCCCTCCTCGCTTACATCTGTACCTGACTTTCTTAACGGAATTGTATCTGAATGGAATCTCAAATCTCCACAAAATCTAGAGAAACATCTTCTCAGCAGAGTGGAGCTTTTTATAAGAGTAAATAGGGACTCTATGTGGAATGGGATGTTCCAAAAAAAGAAATCCATCCATCCATCCATCCAGCCATCACACCTTAATACATCTTAATTAGATTCAATATATATTCTTCTGTCATGTACAGTATAAAACATGTTTTTGAAGAGTATTTAATTCACATAAGTGAAATTTAATGGATTTGGACCAGGGAAATTTCAAGCATGAAAGCTTCACCAAGTTGGAAAAAAGTGAATAAACAAATAAAGTCCCAATGAATCCAAATTAAAGGCAGGACACTGTGTCGTTCTTATCAGAAATCCCAAAGCACTACGATGAGAAACAACAATAATCTACTCCAATACATGACCTCATATGGATCGCAATGTGTCCAATGGTGGCAATGGTGACGTGTCCAGGTGATCCAGGTGCGGCATCGAGGTGGAGATAAGAGCACATTTGGATTTGTATATTAGATTTTACATTCCAGCTGAATTCTTATGACTAAATATGAATATGTAAAAGCACAAGCTGAAAAAAGGTGATACTTATAAAAAAAATATAGCACATTGAGACACACAGAAGTATTGAAACGTCCGTTTAATTTTGCTTGTGACTGCATGACTGGTTTTATTGTGTGCTTAATGTCAGGTTAAATAGTCTTGTCAGCATTTATTGGTTATTAGGTTCACCTCCGTACATCACTTTGATGATCCGTTAATGTTTTTCTCTTTCAGTGTACCAAAAAATAAATGTCATATATAGCCATCATTTTAAAGGAATATACATATATGGGACATAAATTAGGGATTTACTCTTAATGTTAGCAAAGTAAAGTAATTACACAAAGTGTATCCCTCTAAAGTGTTTCCTCAGATAAGATTTCCAGGATCAAGGTGTCTGCTGTTAGTGTGTTTTGCTAATAATGTTCATAAAATGCATTTTTTTGTCCTAGTTTGGATATTTCCCCTCTATTCAAGACGTTTGTACCCTCATACAGAGGTGAGACCAGATCATCGTTTTGTAACTCGCAAGCAAGGTTCAAGTCCAAAGTCAAAACTGATAAGTCCAAGTCCAAGTTATTAAGTTACGGACAATTTACGAGTCCTCAGCTTTTTCATTTCGACTCATAAACCGGTCATAATGTGCTTTTTAACCATAAATGTGAGGTTTGTATACTGGGAACGCAAAAAAATTAAAAACTTTTCCAAATCTTGTAGCCCCTTGAAAATTGTCTAGCGCACATTTATTATCATATAAAGTATATATTAACAAATTTGAAATTTGGAATATAAAAAAATTTAATACCAAAATTGTTTTGTGTCCGAAAGAATAAGTGTTAAAAGAGTGAAAAAAGTGTTTTTTTAATGTATAAACATTTTTAAATTTACTGTTGCTTAAACCAATCAGATTTCCATTCGGATACACCGAGGCCACTTAGCAGGCGTCCAGTAACCTCTGTATTTTCACGGCCTGTAATTGGATGTTCAAAGAGCGTGCTAGTCTGAGCTCGCAAACTGCTTCTGTAGCAAACTGGACAAGATTTAAAGCTAATTTAATCTGAATATTTCTTTGAATTCTGTTGTCAAGTAAAAGAAACCATTTTGCTTTTTTTTCCATTGTATTTACTCAATATTATTTTGGAAAGGTATTAAAATTATATATTAATAGAAAAATTATACAGACCAAAAGTTTGGACACACCTTCTCATTCAAAGAGTTTTCTTTATTTTCATGACTATGAAAATTGTAGATTCACACTGAAGGCATCAAAACTATGAATTAACACATGTGGAATTATATATGGAATTATATACATAACAAAAAAGTGTGAAACAACTGAAAAATGTCATATTGTAGGTTCTTCAAAGTAGCCACCTTTTGCTTTGATTACTGCTTTGCACACTCTTGGCATTCTCTTGATGAGCTTCAAGAGGTAGTCACCTGAAATGGTCTTCCAACAGTCTTGAAGGAGTTCCCTGAGAGATGCTTGGCACTTGTTGGCCCTTTTGCCTTCACTCTGCGGTCCAGCTCACCCCTAAACCATCTGGATTGGGTTCAGGTCCGGTGACTGTGGAGGCCAGGTCATCTGGCGCAGCACCCCATCACTCTCCTTCTTGGTCAAATAGCCCTTGATGCCTTCAGTGTGACTCTACAATTTTCATAGTCATGAAAATAAAGAAAACTCTTTGAATGAGAAGGTGTGTCCAAACTTTTGGTCTGTACTGTATGTGGGACAGAAATGTGTATATTTGATGTGCTGTTTAATACAGAATATGACCATTTGAATTGTGAACTACAATATATTATACATTTGTTTAATTTATTAGGAAAATTTCCATATTCATAAGAAAAAGTGGGACCAAACATTTTATTATTATTATTATTATTATTATTATTATTATTATTATTATTATTATTATTATTATTATTATTAATGACTTCAAATTGTATGGAAATTTCTTGAAAGAAACAAAGAAAGCACTGAAAGCATTGAAATGTTTTTTTTTTCCCTCTGGAAGTAAGTGTAAATT
The DNA here is from genome assembly GCF_014805685.1 of Silurus meridionalis. NCBI lineage: Eukaryota > Metazoa > Chordata > Actinopteri > Siluriformes > Siluridae > Silurus > Silurus meridionalis. The sequence goes on from NC_060901.1 coordinate 21,843,755, forward strand.
TGACATGAGTATAAAAAAAATACAAAATTGGAATATAAAAAAATTGGAAAGAAAAAGGTAAAGACGAAGAAGAAAAGGTATGATATATAATATTAGAATGAATAAAGTTATGAAAAATGAATGGTCATGGGTCCACATTTTTTCTCGGATGATGCAACACAATTAGACCGCCACTTTTGGAGGTCTCACTTTGCCCCTGACGTCATCACGGCGCGACCAATACGATTTCCGACGTCCAGCCTTTATGGGCGTGTACGCTAGATAGGATGACGGTGGAACGTACCACGCCATCGCCGGCATCACATGCTCCAGCTCCGCGCTCAGGCTTTGAAAGCTAACCGGCATCCGAGGCAGGAACGATGTGGTGAGCTCGGTGGAAGAAAGAAAGAGAGAGAAAGAAAGAAAGAGAGAGAGAGAGAAAACGCGGGTGTTAGAGAAGAGGAACAAGGAAGAGCATCATCATCATGGTGGCGGGTGAGATGATCCAAGAACCAGTGAGGCATGGAGACACACCTGCTCAGTATGACAGCGTTGCGGACGGCGATGTAAAATTGAGCATAAGCGAAGCCCCGGAACACGAGACGGAACCTTCATCCTCTCCTCCGAACGAGAAAGAGGCCATGCTTCCCGGGGAGAACCAGCCTCCCCATCCTTCTCCAGCTCTCCAGATTCGCTTGTCCCGCAGGCGCTTCGTGGTGCTCCTCATCTTTAGCTTATACTCGCTGGTCAACGCGTTCCAGTGGATCCAGTATAGCATCATCACCAACGTGTTCACGCACTTTTACGGCGTCTCCAATCCCATGATCGACTGGCTCTCGATCGTCTACATGGCGGCGTACATCCCGCTCATCTTCCCCGCCACCTGGCTGCTGGACCGCCGCGGGTTGCGCGTCACCGCGCTCATCGGCGCCGGCCTCAACTGCGCGGGCGCGTGGGCGAAGTGCGCGAGCGCCGCGCCCGGCCTGTTCTGGGTCACCTTCGCCGCGCAGGTCGTGTGCTCCGTGGCACAGGTGTTCATCCTCGGCCTGCCCTCACGCATCGCCTCGGTGTGGTTCGGCCCAAAAGAGGTGTCCACTGCCTGTGCCGCAGCCGTGCTGGGAAACCAGGTAGTGTGACGTCAGAATGGCTTTAAAAAAAAAAAAAAAAAAAAAAAAAAACTAGTCACGTGATTTTCATTCATTAAGTTTTGTATAATATATAAAATCAGTTTGATTTCATACAGATTGCCAGAGTGCAATATGATAGACCTGGAAACCCTTTCACCACTGATCGAGGTTCTCCTCAAGATCTTTTGGACTATTCAAATCTCTATTCAAATGAGAACAACACATTTTGATTTGTAGATCACTTTTGACGAGATCTCCTCTGGTTGGAGACGAGATCTCCTCTGGGTGGAGACGAGATCTCCTCGAGGTGGAGACGAGATCTCCTCGGGATGGAGACACTGGGCGGAGACGAGATCTCTTCTCAGGGCGGAGACGAGATCTCTTCTCAGGGCGGAGACGAGATCTCTTCTCAGGCGGAGACGAGATCTCTTCTCAGGGCGGAGACGAGATCTCTTCTCAGGGCGGAGACGAGATCTCTTCTCAGGGCGGAGACGAGATCTCTTCTCAGGGCGGAGACGAGATCTCTTCTCAGGGCAGAGACACGGGTGGAGACGAGATCTCCTCAGGGTGACAGCGAACGTTCCGAACATTCGTTCTAGCAGGACGAATATTCTGAATTGTAGTTTTTTTTTTTTTTTATATCTCCTGAACCCATTAAGTTGAAGTAAATCAGCAGTAGTCGTGTATGAATTAATATCGAGGTCCTGTGTTGGGTTCTGATGCGAGTTACGAATCCAATTTTCTTACTATAGAGTCTGTGAAAAGTTTGGAAACACCTGGTGTTTCATGGATTGTGAAAGACACATGCATGTTTCTTTTGTTTTCTATGCAACCAACTGTGTCTCTTGTAAAAACCTGCCAAAAGTGTTGGAAATCCGATTCATCCTGCGCTGAAAAGCATCTCGGTACACATTAAACTGCTGATAGGACACACCAGATTCCACAACCGGACAGATTTTGAGCAAGAAAATTGTATAGCAACCTGTTGCTAACCAACAACTATTCAGTTTCTGTGGTGTTGAGAACATATCATCACAATACAAGAACCTGAAAACAAACGTATAAGAGAAGTGAACAAAACTCACTTCCTGTCAGAAGTTGGTGTCGAATTCATTATTCGTTTTGTACTTGAATATTAGCATTTTTACCAGCATCAGGCTGGGAACTGTTTTGTTTTTGTCTGAGAAATGTGCTAAATTGGTGTGTTTTGGTCCATGTTTTGGCAATTAAGTAACGTCTACGGAGATCAGCTCGGTTTGTTGTTTGAACGTCGCCTTGCTTTGAAAAATCCTGAGGTAAATCTTGCACTCTTGATTGTCACGCTAATCAATAAACCACTTGATTCTCTCTTTCCATTACTCAGCTGGGTGTAGCCATTGGGTTTCTGCTCCCACCTGTCTTGGTCCCCAACACACCTGAAGATAAAGACCTGATGGGCCACAATATAAGTATAATGTTCTATGGGACGGCGGCCATCTCGACCCTACTCTTCATTTTAACGGTCATCTGTAAGTTTTCCACATTGTTCGCTTTTGATACTGAAATAGCTTCGTTTAGAAAAGTGAGGACCACCAAGTTGCTATGACCTCTTAGTGAAGCCCTCAATAGCTCTGTTATGTCAATGACATAATTGTAAATGGTTTCCAGGATAAGGACATCTGCCAAATGCCATAAATTTGAACGAAGAGCAAAGTAACACTAAAGAATTATAAACCCATTCAAGGGTCAGCCTGAATACTGGATTGTGATTGGCTGGAAGTTCAGGCGTGGGCGTTTTTCAGAGCATTGAACCCCATTGGCTGTCAGTTGCAGTATAAATAATGCAAATATGCTGCTTATAAATACCTGGAACCATAATAACATCCAGTTCCATCCAGAGTCAGCTATTGTAGACATTTTCATTGACTTTACTGAACTTCTGTGGAGGGTTTATGCATGTGGTGGAGACGAACCAGAGAAGAAAATGAGCAATATAATGAGAAAAGGAACCTCTTACTCTCAGTAATTGATTACTAGTTTTTCATGAATGAATAAACAGATGAAGTGTTTTATGACTTATTTGATGAATTTTTTTTTTTTCTCTTCCAGTCATTCAGGACAGACCCCCTTTACCGCCAAGTCAAGCTCAGGCGGTGTTGCCCACAGGCCTCGCGGAAGATTATTCCTATAAGCGATCCATCGTCAATCTATTCAAGAGCAAGCCCTTCCTCCTGCTCCTGCTGAGTTACGGTGAGACTCCTGCGTTTGGTTCGGTTCGGTATCGGAATAAACCCGGTTTCAAATCACTAATTGGTTTTCGGAACGATGTTTCATATTTCAGGAATCATGACGGGATCGTTTTATTCGGTGTCCACTCTCCTTAACCAGATGATCATCACTTACTATGAGGTGAGGTCTTTTTATTCTTCTTTTCTTTTCTTTTCTTTTCTTTTCTTTTCTATCGTTGTTCATTCTTCCCTTCTGTATTTTTTCCCCCTTTCCTCCTTTTGCAATTTTCTTCTTTTTCCTATTCTTTCCATTGTTTTTTCTTTCTTCTCCTTTTCCCTCCCTTTTCTTTTCTTCCTTTTTCCATTTTCTCTTTTTTCCTTTTCTTTTACATATTCCTCTTCATTTTACATATACATTTTTCTCCTTTTTTCTCCTTCCCTTCTGTTACTTTTTTCCTTTTCCATGTCCCTTTTTCTTTTCTTTTCCTTTCTCTGCTTCCTTCTGTTCCTTTTTCTTTTCCTTTTCTCCTTTTCCATGCTCTCCTTTCTCCTATTCTTCCTATTCGTCCCCCTTCTCTTCTTCCTTTTTCATTTCCTTTCCTTTCTCTGCTTCCCTTCTGTTGCTTTTTCTTTTCCTTTTCTTTTCCATTCTCTCCTTTTTCCTTATTTTTCTACCCCTTCTCCTCTTCCTTTTTCTTTTCTTTTCCTTACCTTTCCATTTTTTCCTGTCCCATTCTCTGCTTCCCTTCTGTGAATTTTTTCCTTTTCTCCTTTTTCCTATTCTTTCTACTGTTTTTTCTTCTCCCCCTCCCCCTTTCTTTTCTTCCCTTTGCCATGTCCTCTTTTTTCCTTTCCTTTCATGTTTCCTTGTTCTTTTCTCTTTTTCTGTTCTTTTTCCTTTCCCATTCCTTTCTTTTTCTTTGCCTTGCCTTCTTTTTCCATCTTTTTTTGTTTTTAATTGCTTGCTTATCTCTCAGGCTTCCTTTTAATAAAAAACACAGGGAAAATCCATACGTACGTGTAGAATTTGACATCGGCTGCTCTGTTGCAGGGAGAGGAGTTAAACGCGGGCAGGATCGGCCTCACCCTGGTTGTAGCCGGAATGGTCGGCTCCATCCTGTGCGGTCTGTGGCTGGATTATACCAAAACCTACAAGTACGTGGGTGACGCATGAGCAGATTTCTTACAGGTTCAGGAAAAAAACGATTCTTTTGATTTTGAAGGAGGTTCAGAGGTTACTTCCTGGTTTTCTTACTCAATAAGTTTAACTAGCATTCTAGATAATACACACACACACTCTCGGAGTTTGTCAATGTGCCCAAATTACATCATCTTGACCTTTAAATCGTTTGCTGATTATGAAGCTATCAACATGATTAGATGATTCGTGAAGAATGTTTGTTCACTAGATCGTGTTCGTTTATCCGGTTGAACCACACACTCGCCGACACGAGGTAGTGTTTGTTTGAACAGACTGTCAGCTGATCTACACTGTAAACCAAAAGATTGTGGACACCCGACCATACGAATGCTATGTGCTTTCAACCTCCCATTCCGCATTTAGTCTCCATTTGCCCTTATAATAAGCTTCACTTTCGCCAGGAAGATGTTCCACTAGATTTTGTGGACATTTGAGATCTCATTCAGCCACAAGAGTTTTTAGTAAAGTCAGGTCCTCATGTAGGTGAGGAAGCAAGGATACCTAGGTTGCTTTCCGATTCATCCCCATGGTGTCTAATAGGGTTTGAGCTCTGGAGCAGGCCACTCTAGATCTTCCACACACATCCAACCCATGGAAAGCATATCTTCATGAAGCTGGATTTGTGCACTTTGTGCTGGTTTGGGCCTTGTAGTTGAAGCAAAGAGAAAATTTCATGCTACAGCATCCAAAGGCTTGCGATATAATTGAAACAACAAGTGGGAAGTGGAGCTCAGTGGGCAAGGTCCTGGGTTACTGATCAGAAGGTCAGGGGTTCAAGCCCTCTGATTACAGCTTTCTAACATCTCTGGGAAATGCTCATAAAGAATTTCACTGTACTGAAATGTAGAGGTTGAATGATCTGTCGGTTTTGCTAATCAATCTGCACAGATTGCCAGATTACAGTTGATTCCTGGATATGCGGATAGTTTTTCCGGGTAGCGCTATACAGTACGAGAGCGGCCTCTAGCGGTGAATCACTGACACCACGTGCTGTCTTTTTGTTTCAGCTCAAATGCATGTCTTTTTATTTTCGGTAATATTTATTAATGTAATGAATATATTCATATTTATTTCTTCAAGCACATTTCCATCATTCAGTACAGATTTTTTTTGTAATAATTATTATTATTTTTTTTTATATCCAGAATCCATTTTAAAAACGGTTTAATCGGTTAATAAAAGAAATAAAAAAATAATGATTTTTTTCTCTCCGCTCACACAGGATGACCACACTGATTGTGTACATCCTGTCCTTTATCGGCATGCTGGTCTTCACCTTCACGCTGAACCTGGGCCATCTGCTAATCATCTTCTTTACTGGAGGAGCCCTGGGGTACGTCTGGATAACATTTATTTCCGTGAGACAGTGCGTCTGTGATGCTACTCTACTAGAAGGATAAAAGAAAAAAAGAAGGATAAAACATAGAAAGAGGGACAAAAATGAAAAGAGGACAGAAGGATGAAAGAATGAAAGTAGTACAGAAAGATGAAAGAGAAAGAAAGACGAATGTAAGAGAAAAAAGGACAGCATGATGAAAGAAAGGAAGAAAGGCAGGAAGGATAAACCATAGAAAGAGGGACAAAAATAAAATAAAAGAGGACAGAAGGATGAAAGAATGAAAGGAGTACAGAAAGATGAAAGAGAATGAAAGACGAATGTAAGAGAAAAAAGGACAGCAGGATGAAAGAAAGAAGGAAAGAAAGAAAGAAAGAAAAGGGAAAGGAAAGAGGGATGGGAAAGAAAAAATAAAAAGGATGATTCTGGGATACTACAGATGTTTGGTGTCTGTGAGGTCATGTGTTGAGTCTATTATTTAAATAAAATTATTTTTACCCAACGCTGTTTGTTTGTAGGTTTTTTATGACCGGATATCTTCCCATCGGGTTCGAATTCGCTGTGGAAATCACCTACCCAGAGTCTGAAGGCACTTCCTCAGGTCTTCTGAACGCGTTTGCGCAGGTAAAACTATCTCAAACTCACGCACAAGAGCCACATGTGCATGAGCGATGATCACAAGTGTAGCTCATGAATTAACCTGTGTGTGTGTGTGTGTGTGTGTGTGTTTTTCATCTTTTATCGAATGCAGTTGTTTGGAATCATTTTCACGTTGATTCAAGGGAAACTCACCACCGATTACAACCCGTTGATCGGAAACATCTTCCTGTGTGCATGGATCTTCGTCGGGATCATTTTAACAGGTTTCTCATTTATTATTATTAATTATTATTCATCAATTATTTATATATATATGAAAATCCACAGCGACACGATTTTACTACAAGCCTCGTCACGCTTCGAGTCCTGCTGCTCCGAATCACACCCGGAGATAAAATAGTGCCGTCAGTTTACACTTATTTCCAGGAGAAAGTGTGCCTGTGCTGCGTTTCTCATTTTTGTCTCCACATTTATCGTGCGCCATTTATCAAAATCTCCGTAGAAAAGAGAAGGAGAGAGAAAAAAGAGAGAAAAAAGGGACTGCAGGATGAAAGAAGGGACAGCAGGATGAAAGGAAGGGGGAGAGATAGAGCGAAAGAGAGAGAGAGAAAGAAAGAAAGAAAAAAAGAAAGAAAGAAGCGACAGCAGGATGAAAGAAGGGACAGCAGGATGAAAGGAAAGGGGTAGAGAAAGAAAAGAAAGAAGGGACAGAAGGATGAAAGGTAGGAAGAAAGAAAAAAAAGGACAGTAGGATGAAAGGAAGGATGAAAGGAATGGATTTTGATAGGAAGGAAGGATAAAAGGACAGCAGGGTGAAGGGAAGAAATGGAAGGAAGAAAAAGTGCAGCAGAAGGAAGGAAGGTAGGATGAAAGGACTGGAGGGTGAGAGAAAGAAAGAAAGCAGGACCAAATGATGAAAGTAAGAAAAAAGGACAGAAAAAAGAAATAACAAAGGACAAAAGGGTGAAAGAAAGAAAGCTATATACTTGTCACATATACTTTTTACCACACAGTGAAATTCTTTCTTGGGGTCAGAGCGCCGGGTCAGAGCACGGGGTCAGCCATGATCCAGTGCCCTTGGAGGACAGGGTGTTAAGGGCCTTGCTCAGGGGCCTAAAGAGTGGCAACTTGGCCAAACTGGGGCTTGAATCCCAGACTGAGTTACAAAATGTCTCTCTGACTCTGGATGGAACTGGAACTGGATGTTATTATGGTTCCAGGTGTTTATAAGCAGCACATTCATTTAAATTCAACTGCCTGCAAACTACCTCTGAGAAACACCCACCTGAACTTCCAGCCAATCAGAATCCAGCATTCAGACTGACTCTGGTAGAAGGAGGAAATTCTGCTGTGTGTTAAACTTTTAAAACATTTTTGTTTTCAGCGTTGATCAAATCGGAGCTGAAGAGGCACAATGTCAACATGGGCACCAGCAAATGCCAGGCGGTACGTTCATGTCTTCTCTTTATCTTTTCTTTCGCACAGACGAGTTCTCAGCTTTTTATTCTCTCTCTCTCTCTCTCTCTCTCTCTCTCTCTCTCAGCTTCAGAGAAGGATGGAAGGACAGAAGTATAAAAGAAAGTAGGACAGAAAGATGAAAAAGAAAGGACAAAGAAGAAAGAAAGAAAAAGAGAAAGAAAGATGAAAAAGAAAAGTACAGAACTATGAAAAGTAGGACAGAAGGGTGAAAAAAATTAAAAGAATGACCTAATAATAATAATAATAATTTAACCTTTATTCGTCCCACAGTGGGGAAATTTCTAGTTTTTTCGCATATCCCAACTCATCTGGAAGCTGGGGTCAGAGCGCAGGGTCAGCCATGGTACGGCGCCCCTGGAGCTGATAGGGTTAAGTGCCTTGCTCAAGGGCTCAACAGTGGTAGCTTGGCTGTGCTGGGGTTCGAACCGCTGACCTTGTGATCAGTAACCCAGAGCCTTAACCACTGGACTACCACTGCCCCAGTGATGAAATGATGATGAAAGGAACAAAGAAAGAAAGATGAAAACAAGATAGGACAGAAAAATGAAAAAGTAGGACAGAAGGGTAAAAAAAGTGTAAATTATGAAAAAGAAAGAAGGACAGAATGATGAAAGGAACAAAAAAAAGATGTAAAAAGAAAGGCAAAAGGATGAAAGAAAAGAAGGGCAGAAGGATGAAAGAAGGAAAAGACGGACAAAATGACAATAATGAAAGGAACAAACAAAGAATGAAAGATATAAAGAAAGAAGGACAGAAGGATAAAAGAAAAAAAAGAAAGATGTTATTATGGTTCCAGGTGTTTATATTCGTTTAGATTCAACTGACTGCAAACTACCTGTAAAAAAACACCCACCTGAACTTCCAGCCAATCAGAATCCAGTATTCAGACTGACCTTTAATTGAGCAGTTGGGGTTTTTAGTGGAGACCAAATTAAATAGTTTCTCAGGTACCCACAACTTGATCATGTTTTTTGTTCCTTAACTCTTTTTTTTTTTTTTTCATTTTTTCTTCTCTCAGGTTCCTACAGAATGTCCGTCGGAGAAGGAGGCGTCCAACGGCGTAAAGCTGGACCTCTCACGTGAGACCACGCTGTAAAGACCACCCAAGACCTGAGACTGTGCTGCAATATTCCACCTCTAAAAACAATCAACATCTTCACCACCTCCATCATCGTCAACTTCGATGTGGTCTCGATCCACGCTGAGCTTACGTGATCTCGCCGTACTGTTGTTGAAGCGTCTTATAAAGCGTCATAAGACGTGACGATAGTTAATTAACTGTATAATGTCTGTTTCAGTGTTTATACTGGGTTTTAATCCAGAACTGGGCGTGGCTAATTCCAGAAAAAATATTTAATTTATTTATGTATATATTTTCTATTTTTTGGACCAGTCAAAAAAAAAAAAAAGCATGAACAGCCATTTTTTTTTATTCATAAATTATAATTTTTCTTTTTTTTTTTTCTTTTTTTTTTTTTTATATAATTTTTATTTATTTATTTATTTAAAGGATTTTTTTTTTCCAGGGATAAAAATCTAATTGTGAATTTAGTTCTGTGGAAATTTCTGGAGATTTCTTTTGAAGCCGTTCTTTTGAAGTTTTCTTTGATGCCACATTCTGAGATGATGTTCCACTAGATTTTGTGAAGATTTCTGAGCTTTCATTCAGCCTTTGTATTAAATATGGAATCACATTTGAAAAAGAAATGATGGACATTTATTTTTCAAGTGTGATTCCATATTTAATACAAATCAAGTTAATGAAAAGGGAAAAAAAAGAATGGCAAGTTAATATTTTAATGCACAAGTTCTGCACCTTTAATCAGGTATTTTAGTGTGTCTGATTGGGTAATTGACCAGTTGGTTCGTTAGTTGATTGGTTGATCGGTTAGTTGTAGTTAATTGCACTTGCTAATTCCGTGTTATCGCACTTCACCAACACTTTATAATGTTTACTTCTCTTTTCTCTGTCCTGATGCGTTCTCTCTCTTCTTTTTTATGATGTCTTTAGTTAATTTTTCCTTCTTTGTTCTGTATTAATCTCCATGCATCTGTAGGCTAAACTCGCACCATTAAGCACAAATTAAGCTCCACCCACAACGTTGCACAAAACATCAGCACCTTTGTGTTCACGACGAGCACACGAGCGCACTGAGGAATGAAAAAATCATTTTGCACAAAATTTTAAAAAAGCCCTCAATTTCTTTTATTTATTTTTATTTATATATATATATATATATATATATATATATATATATATATATATATATATATATATAAAATTGGGCACAAGCCCTTATTCAAACCCAAAAGAGGTTCTGGGATTCAAAATCCAACGTTTTATCCATCGAGCTGCCACTTCAAAACCCTTGGGCGAAATTTCATATTTGAATCATTTCCGGAACGTTTTTCACGAAGATGGAAAACAACGTCGGCTTTGGGCTAATTTTCTAGATATATTTCCTGAAAAATCTGTGTTAAAAAAAAGAAATGTGTCAGGGTTTTTTTTTTTTTTTATATATATATATTTATATTTTTGGAGATTCTTTTACCTCAGAAGTGTTTACCATTTTAAAAAAAAAAGGACTTTCTCCTGTTTCCTGTGAGCTCTACGGTCAGGATCGTCAGAACGTCTTATCGCTTGTTGTTCAATAGATTTCCTTCGTTAATGGAGCTGTTTGGACCGAAAGCCTTCTGCACACGAAATCTGTCGGAAGCAGTAACGAGGACTCGAACTATCCGACCTCTGAGAGGTTTTTCTATCATCGATGTTTACTTTTGCTCGTAGTGACTGGAATGTGCTTTAAAAAGGGATTTGAGGGGGCATTTGAGGGTGTTTGTGTGGGTTGGGGGTCGTCATAAATAAATGTTCTAACTGCTTTTCTTTTCACTGTAGTTTCATTCTGTATTCTTTTATAATTAAAGAAAAGGATCATATTACCCTTTGGCTCTGTGATCATACCTACACATCACACACTATGGACAAAAGTTCTGCTTTTTTTAAACATCTCATTCCACATTTAGTTTCTATTTCCTCCTACAAGAACCTCCACTCTTCTAGGAAGATGTTCCACTAGTTTTTGTTAAGATTTGGTAGGTGAGGAGGCCTGGGGAGATGTTCCAATTCATCCCAAAAGTGTTCAGTAGGGTTCAGGCCATTAAAGATCTTCCTCTAACCATGGAAAGCAGATCTCCATGGAGTTGGCTTTTGTGGTCCTCAAACAAGTTTGTGTAGTTCAAGTGAAGGAACAATGGTGAAGTGTGTTTTTGTGTGTGGAGAACTGGTGTGAATGCTTGTGTGTGTCTGTGTGTGTGTGTGTGTGTGTGTGTGTGTGTGGGTGTGGGTGTGTGTGCTGTATACACTTGTTTTGAACCCATTGGCGTTCCACACAGCGCGCTTGGTTTTCCGCGTGCCGCGTCAGTCGGAGACTCTTTGAAGATGAGGGGATGAAGGTGATGACGATGGTGGTGCTGATGGTGATGCAGTTCGAGCGGAGGAGAGAAGATGAAGATGAAGAAGCTCTCCAGGAAGCTGGCTGTAGCTGCAGCGGCGCTCTTCTGGGTCGCGGCTCTGCTCTACGTGCTTCTCCTGAAAATCCCTGAACATCACACCGAGAGACAGAGAGAGGTGGTGGAGGTGAGTGCAAGGGGAAGAGAGATAGAAAAAAAGTACCCTGAGAGGATGGAAGCGACCACACACACACACACACACACACACACACACTCGGCACATATCACGAGGCTGCAGGATAAAGGATTTTGCTTTATTCTGATGTTGCTCTTCATTGTCCATCAACTCCATCATTTCATCATGGAGGAGAAACATCATGCAATTAACTGCATCCTATTGTGCACTGAAGTGCATAACCTTATTATTGTTATTATTATTATTATTATTATTATTATTATTATTATTATTATTATTATTATTGTTGTTGTTGTTGTTGTTATATAATAATAATAATAATAATAATAATAATAATAATGATAATTTACACGTTACTAATAACTGATCTCTATTTGTTTGTTTGTTTGTTTGCGTGGTTATTTAGAGCATTTTATGGTCTAATTTATTTATTCATTATTATTATTTTTTTTTATTTTCTTCAACTTTTTATCCAAAAAAGGATCTAATCTTGGATTTTTCTTGGATATTTTTTCCCTAAACCTTTATAATGTTTTTTTAAGAAATATATTTATAAAAATTTTGTTTTGAGACAGCAGAACACTGACCTGCACTGCAGCACCATGCCTTTCGTTATTTTCTTCCCATCCAAAAAATAAATAAATAAATTAGTAAGGAGAGAGAGAGGGGGCATATGATTAGACATATGACATGAGGGTGTTATTGTGTCATAAGTCAGGTTTATTATGTAAAGGAGGCTCATTTGCATTACAGAGGGCGAATAAGAAGCTTCATACTGAAAGCTATTATATACTGAATAAGGACTGTTATATACTGAAAAAGAGTCGTTATTTCCTAATTAAGGATGTATTAAATGAGGACTGTTGTAGTATTCTACTAGTGTTCTATACTATACTATACTATACTATACTATACTAGTGTACTATACTATACTATACCATACTATACTATACTATACCATACTATACTATACTATACTATACTATACTAGTGTCCCATACTATACTATACTATACTATACTAGTGTTCTATACTATACTATACCATACTAGTGTTCTATACTATACTATACTGTACTAGTGTTCTATACTATACAATTCTATACTAGTGTTCTATACCATACTAATGTTCTATACTATACTATACTATACTAGTGTTCTATACTATACTATACTATACTATACTATACTATACTATATAGTGTTCTATACTATACTTTACTATACTATACTAGTGTACTATACTATACTATACTATACTATACTATACTATACTATACTAGTGTTCTACACTACACTATACTAGTGTTCTATACTATACAAGTGTTCTATACTATGCTATACTATACTATACTATACTATACTAGTGTTCTATACTATACTATACTATACTAATGTTCTATACTATACTATATTATACTAGTGTTCTATACTATACTATACTATACTATACTATACTATACTAGTGTTCTATAGTATACTATACTATACTAGTGTTCTATACTATACTATATTATACTAGTGTTCTATACTATACTATACTATACTATACTATACTAGTGTTCTATACTATACTATACTATACTATACTATACTATACTAGTGTTCTATACTATACTATACTATACTAGTGTTCTATACTATACTATACTATACTATACTATACTAGTGTTTTAAACTACACTATACTAGTGTTCTATACTATACTATACTATACTATACTATACTATATACTATACTAGTGTTTTAAACTACACTATACTAGTGTTCTATACTATACTATACTATACTATACTATACTATACTATACTATACTAGTGTTCTATACTATATATCTATTCTATACCCCATTTATACTGAATAGGAGACGTAAATCAGTTTATTATATAAACATCACTCACATTCTGGTTTTTCTCCCAGGCTACGATTTATCAGGTTTTTAACTACAATCTGAACAATTTGCCTTCAGTTAATGAGCATCTCATTTCACCTGACTGACTTCAAACGTTCCACTTCTTTGCTTCAAAAAAAAACCCCTCTTGGCCTGCTTTCTCCGTTCTCTCATCACTCACACTATCAGCTGTGAGATCGTGATCAGCTCCTTTCCTTCTCTAATTATTCTGCTACAAGCGGCTCTTAGTTTCATCTGTCTACAATTATACAACCCTGTATTTCCACCTATATGTAAAGTCTTCTTTTGCTAGACCTTATCATAGATTCCTGACCCTCCTCAAGGATGTTCTTCACCTCCCCACATTTTGTGAGGAGCTTTTTTGTTTTTTTGTCTAAGAATTCTTTCTAAGGATGGCTCTTTTTCCCCTGTCGTTCCACTGACAGCCCTTTTAGGCTTCTTTGCACTCTTTGGACAGATTCCTAATGAGGATGCCAAATCCACTCTTTTTCTACTTTTTATCTACTTTTTCTACTTGTTCATCTAGACACATCATTTTACTAAACGGGCTTCACTGCCATTATGGAATTTAATATCATTCAGATAACTGAAATCTGGGCTGGAAAATTATCATACAATGAATTATTCATAGATTTTCACTTCCAGACCTGACATTTTCAATATATATATATATATATATATATATATATATATATATATATATATATATATATATATATATATATATATATATATATATATATAAAACACGTTTTCAATGTACATTACTGTATATTGTGTTGCGTTATCTGAATCCGTCTATGATGTGTGTATTGTAATGAAAATGTCAGCGTTATTTCTCGCTCCAAAGGCTTTTTACGCCAATTTCCCGCAGGCTCAACTGAAAGCCTGGTGCTTGGCAAGCTTTTTTTTTCTTCCTGAGAAGGAAATAGAGCAAAGGAAACCTACAATTACCTGTCTTTATTACTGTAAGATGATGATGTTGCGTTTTCAAACCCGATAAAACGTCTTTATCAGCATGAGGAGGAAAAAAAAAGTGCAATCGTGTGGAGAATTTGCATTACATTACACACACTTTCGGAGAGTATTAAATATACATGGAATGTCAGAATTGCAGGATTTTTGTGATCTGTTATAATCTATTGTAAAGCTTTTCTTGTGCACCTCATTCCACCTTTTTGCTGTTATAATAAAACTCTTTTGGAGAGATGTTCCACTAGATTCTGCTCTGAAGTGCCGTTCCATTTCCGATCCAATAGGGTATGAGCTTCATATGAGGCTACTCAAGATCTTTCACCATATACAAACCATGTAAAGCAGATCTTCACATGGTTGTCATGCTGGAACAGGTTTGGGTCTGAAGTGTTTGGAGAAGAACCACATATGGCTGTCTCTTCTGGTCCTAATAGATGTTATGATTGAAGACAGTTGACGCCCAATTGTATAGCATTGATCGTTTGCTTTTTTTGTTCCAGATCTCGAATACGGAATGGGATGATCTCCTGGATGAGTTCGAAGAGAAGAACTATCTTAACTCGTACAAGTGGAAGCCTGGCCAAGATCCCTACAGTCTGTATGCCTTTAATCAGAGAGAGAGCGAAAGGATCCCCAGCAACAGAGTACTTAAAGACACCCGCAATCACAGGTATGCTGAGTGGTTACGGTTCCATTTCACTGCTCCAAATTAACCTGGGAGAATTAAGGAGAAATGTTGATGCCTGGGGTACTTATAGTACTTACCATATCGTTGTCATTGTGTGAGTTTTGTGGAAGGTATCAGCATGATGGTGCTTGGGGAGATCAAGATGGTTCACTCGTCGCAACCATCCAGTGGATATTCACTTGATTGTGTGTCCACCATGCAGAGACTTCCCACTAAGTCAATGACCATGATGTAGCAATTAGGACCCCATGCGTCAATGTCGCACTCTTGTTCTTTAAGAACGGCTGTAGAACTAGAGGTACATCCTGGCCTCCAAAACCTTTGAGATGACCACCTCTCCATGGTGCACCATGTTGTTGTATCGGTTATATAAGCTAGCTTGGTTGGGTACTTTTAGCTGTCATTTGCCTGAATTTCACTGCATTGGTTCATTTGATGAGTTGAATATCGAGGCTTCTGCTGGAGATGATGTATCTGGGCGGTGGAGTTGTGGCTCCAGTGAAAGGAGATGTGTGTTCACTGGGCTTCCTGCTTTAGTAATGACATTCATTCTAACTGTGTCTTATATTGCTTTCCTGTGTAATATCTACACCCGTGGAGATATAAGTGTTGGATTGATTCATGTAGGACACCAATGAAGGTTCTACAGAAGTCCGTTTGCAGAGCATTCCTGAGCGTGTTCAGTAGGCACAGAAGCAGACAGCAGCTATTCGTCCGTAAACGAGTTATTCGTCTGTCTCAGGGTTGACACACAGGGTGCTCCCCCTCTAAGCAGAGATTATCCGGCTGGATGACAGGTTATTACCACGGCCTGCTGCCTGGCTTCAGGCCCAGTCATGCTGTGATGTACCTAAGCGGTAACATATAATATGTTCTCTATGCATGTTAATATGTTAGAACATAAAACAACAATGTTAAGCTGATAGCTGAGAATATACACTGTATTGCCAAAAGTATTCTGACACCTGGCAGCATTACAAGGCTGCAGCTCCATGAAGATCTGGGTTGGATGTGTTTGGAAGATCTTGAGTGGCCTATAGAGCTCAAACCCTATTAAACACCTTTGGAATGAATTGGTACGCCATCCCAGGCCTCCTAAATTCCTCCCTTCCTTAGTGTTAGTGATAATCTATGATGTAACTACAATTTCCTTTTCGCATTTTATATATATGCCTTATAGAACATCTGGAATCCTGCTGCTCCAAAATGCAACCGGAGATAAAGTAGTGCCATCAGATTACATTTATTTCCACGAGAAAGACTGCGGCTCCACTAATACCGGAGCTGTTGGCGTTATCTCCTGGTGCTGTTTCTCGTTCTATTTCTCAATTTTTTTTTCAGTTCGTCTCCAAATTCATCTTTATTAAATATTCCACCACATGCAGAAATCATCCATGGAGCTCAGGAAGGAAGTAGGAAATGTCTACAGTAGCTGTCGATCTCTGGATGGAACTGGAACTGGATGGTATTATGCTTCCAGGGGTTTATAAGCAGCACATATGTTTAGATTCAACTGACCATAAAGTTTCTCTGAACGTCTAGATACTGGACCGTGATTGGCTGGAAGTTCAGGTGTTGTTTTTTTTTTATGCAATATGGAGGGAAATTTCCAGGAAAATTTCCGGTAAACTTTTCAGGGAAAATGTTTTTGTTCTTAAATTGATTTGACGTTTTTTCAAAGTTGGAAATTTACCAGGAATTTATGGGAATTTATGGAAATTATTCTATTAAACCAATCTATATAAATTATATTAATATATACATTTTGTTTGGTCTTAAGCTGATATGCATGCAAACATACAGATTTTTAAAAAATGACATTTTGACTTAATTGTTGGTATTATTTTCTTGCGCAATATCTTATAGCACAAAGACGTTTTAAACATAATTGTGTCATTTTTTATTTTATTTTACGAGAATATTCGCCAAGATGGACAATGTTTGAGGTGCGGGATTCATGAAATGATCTGTGTTATGTTATGGAGGAATGCACAGTGCATGTCATGCATTTTGTAAATTCTCAGTTTATTCACATTCTTTCCCATATATTCCTATTGAAAGTTTACAGTTCCTGGAATTTTGCCGCCGTAATCTTGATCGGAGACTACAATCTCGGGAGCTACAAGCCAGGGGGTGGGTAAGATTCTGACTGCATTGCAGTTCAGTGTGATTCTAAAAAAAGACAAAGAGAAACAGAAGGAAAACAAGCTGAATGTGCTGCAGTTCATAGGAAGAAAAACTGAACCATGGAACCACTTAAACATGAAACATCCTGCAGAGAGCAAGAAGGAGGGCAGAAGTAAATTCAGAAAATATTCACGCCTCTCCAGGTTTTTATTTATATTTGGAAGTATTTTTCTATGCCTTTTTTTCCCCTTTGATCTCGTAAATAAAGAGATACGAGTGAGTACACTGAAGGATTTGCTTTTCAGTGTGGACTTGAAATGTACGGTTGTGTGTTCATGTGCAGCTTCAGTCAGATTGATGGTTTGAAATGTTCTTCATGGCTCTGACACTCCACAGTGTATATGTGATGCTTCAGGGGTCTGTGGTATGATTTCTGTCCTACAACATTAAAAATCAGAAAACCTACAAAAGGTTTAGAGACCTTTCTTTCTTTCTTTCTTTCTTTCTTTCTTTCTTTCTTTCTTTCTTTCTTTCTTTCTTTCTTTCTTTCTCTATCTATCTATCTATCTATCTATCTATCTATCTATCTATCTATCTGTCTGTCTGTCTGTCTGTCTGTCTGTCTGTCTGTCTGTCTGTCTGTCTGTCTGTCTGCCCTTCTTTCTTTCTTTCTTTCTTTCTTTCTTTCTTTCTTTCTTTCTCTCTCTATCTATCTATCTATCTATCTATCTATCTATCTATCTATCTATCTATCTGTCTGTCTGTCTGTCTGTCTGTCTGTCTGTCTGTCTGTCTGTCTGTCTGCCCTTCTTTCTTTCTTTCTTTCTTTCTTTCTTTCTTTCTTTCTTTCTTTCTTTCTTTCTCTATCTATCTATCTATCTATCTATCTATCTATCTATCTATCTATCTATCTATCTATCTATCTATCTATCTCTCTGTCTGTCTGTCTGTCTGTCTGTCTGTCTTTATCTATCTATCTATCTATCTATCTATCTATCTATCTATCTATCTATCTATCTATCTATCTATCTATCTGTCTGTCTGTCTGTCTGTCTGTCTGTCTGTCTGTCTGTCTTTATCTATCTATCTATCTATCTATCTATCTATCTATCTATCTGTCTGTCTGTCTGTCTGTCTGTCTGTCTGTCTGTCTGTCTGTCTGTCTGTCTGTCTGTCTTTTCTATCTATCTATCTATCTATCTATCCATCCATCCATCCATCCATCCATCCATCCATCCATCCATCCATCCATCCATCCATCCATCCATCTATCTATCTATCTATCTATCTATCTATCTATCTATCTATCTATCTATCTATCTATCTATCTATCTTTCTTTCTTTCTTTCTTTCTTTCTGTTTCTCTGTCTATCTCTCTTTCTATCGTTCTGTTCTCTCCTGTACATGTGTGATGTAGCTGCAGGAGTGTGTTTGTGTGTTTTGATATCTTTTCTCTCCTCAGGTGTGTATCGCTGTACCATGACACTGAACTGCCCTCCACCAGTATCGTGATCACGCTGCATAACGAGGCTCGTTCCACTCTGCTGCGTACACTGAGGAGGTGAGACTCGCCCTGTAACTCCTCCATGAACTAAACATCTCATTCTACACACCACACCACATGCACAATCTTAAACCAGGAGTCAGGAGATGCTGGTAGGACCACAGCAAGATGTGTTGGGGTTGTGTGTAAATGGTTCTTCACAAAGTGATTTGTGTTTCTGTGGCAGCGTGCTGAATCGGACACCTGTGCATCTGATACATGAGATCATCCTGGTGGACGACTTCAGTGGGGATCGTAAGTCATG
This sequence comes from Silurus meridionalis, assembly GCF_014805685.1. NCBI lineage: Eukaryota > Metazoa > Chordata > Actinopteri > Siluriformes > Siluridae > Silurus > Silurus meridionalis. The sequence goes on from NC_060901.1 coordinate 21,862,839, forward strand.
ACAGTTTTCTCTCCAGAGTGCTGTGTTCTGCATAGTGTGTGAGACTCTTTCTGTTCTTCTCAGCGAACGACTGCCTTCTTCTCACCAAGTTACCTAAAGTCAAGTGTCTTCGCAATAATCGAAGAGAAGGTAGGATCCTCAACTCCCCCGTATGCATGATGTCATAAATAAAAATTCATCAATCATCAGGTCATGTTCGTTTTTTACCATGATCCTGAAAAGCTTGAAGAAACCCAACATATATCTTCAGGGGAAAAGACCACCATCATTAACTCTATTAACTCTTTAAAGTCAGTCTGAAGAAAGAATGATAGATAGATGAATAGATAGAAAGAAAGAGTTGGATGAATGGAAAGAAAGAAAGATATATATCACTTTGTTTGTCTGTCTGTCTGCCTGCCTGCCTGTCTGTCTGTCTGTCTGTCTGTCTCTGTCTGTCTGTCTAAATGTCTTTCTTTCTTTCTTTCCTTCCATCTGCCTGTCTGACTCTTTCTTTCTTTGTTTCTTTCACACTGGCTTTGAAGAGCTAATAGAGTTAGTGGTGATGATCTTTCCTTCTGTAGTGAGATGATGGGTTTCTTCAGATTTGTCAGGATCAGAACGGAAACCAGACCCTGACAGTGCTGAGGAGCTCCTTCCCTCAGGTCTCCTACTGTATCAGTGATATAGAGAATGAGGAATCATTAATAGAGGCTGTAGTGTACTTTCACACCTGTTTTTGGCTCAGGGTTGATCAGGTCCAGGGTTCGAGGGGCAGATGCTGCTGAAGCAGAGGTTCTCACCTTCCTCGACAGCCACTGTGAGGTCAACAAAGACTGGCTGCCTCCACTGCTTCAGAGGATTAAAGAGGTACTGAGATATCTGACTTTTCTTTACAACAGAAACACGTCGCATCATAAAATGTGGTGATTAACAGTTATCTGTGTTGTGAAGTATCTGAAGTGAGCTGCTTTATTCCAGGACTCCAGCTGTATCGCCAGCCCAGTCATCGACATCATCAACATGGACTCCTTTGCCTACATTGCTGCTTCCTCAAACCTTCAGGGTGGTAAGCGTTAACTCACACACTTCATACTATAGAAAAATACACAATATTTACCTCAGCTGCTTGGAGCGAACACATAAGGAGAATCTACAACACACTGCTCTTTACACAACTGGCACATTTTCAACAAATTTTATTTCCTGTCGCCCGTTCTCTGTTTCGGTCTCAGGATTTGACTGGAGCCTCCATTTTAAGTGGGAACAGCTATCTGCTGAGAAGAGAGCTAAGAGACTCAACCCCACAGAACCCATTAAGTAGGTGAACAGAACATTATCTATTATCAATCAATCAAACAGTCAATCAGTCAATCTGTCTGTCTGTCCGTACAACCAACCATCTGTCCCTCAGTCAGTTCAAGCCATTTTTGTCTATAGTGATTATTTATCTATCTATCTATCTATCTATCTATCTATCTATCTATCTATCTATCTATCTATCTATCTATCTATCTATCTATCTATCTATCGTAAACCGTTCTTATGATAAACGTTAATCATTTTTTAATATGTGGAATTCAGGACCCCTGTTCTTCCTGGAGGGCTGTTTGTCATCAATAAATCCTGGTTCAACCACCTGGGGAAATATGACACAGCCATGGATATCTGGGGGGGAGAAAACTTTGGTGAGTGAGTATATGTGTGTGTGTGTGTGTGTGTGTGTGTGTGTGTGTGCGTTTTTATAAACGGGTCAATGCACCAGATGTATTTGATGAACTGGAGAAGAAAATGATTATATAAGAAATAGAATGAAGAACAATGGTGCTCTAATAATAAATATTTATTTATATTTATAATTATTTATTTATTATAAGCAGTGCATTGTGAGTCTTGTGAACCTCACCTCACTTCGCCACAGAGATCTCGTTCAGAGCGTGGATGTGTGGAGGAAGCCTGGAGATCGTCCCGTGCAGCAGAGTTGGCCATGTCTTCCGCAAGAAACACCCGTACAGCTTTCCAGACGGCAACGCCAATACTTATATTAAGTAAGATTTCTTGAGCAGTATTCACTCATCATTATCATCATCATCATCATCATCATCATCATCATCATCATCATCATTATTATCTCCTAGCTCACATCGTCATGCACAATCAGGTGCATTGCAGAGATGACGTTCCTTAGATTCCTGTTTGCTAGTTGAAGAGATCAATGCTTTTTTTTTCGTCTCTCAGACAAAGTATATTAAAAGTATAAAGTATAACTAAAGTTGTGATTGTCACTAAAGTGTTCATCTGACAGTTGTGCAACTGTGCAACAAAAAAAAAAGGTCCATGTAAAGTATTTTTTTAAATAAAATGCCTACAGCAGGATTCGTTTAGTACTTCAGTATTTAGCTGAGATTTCACTGTGACTTATTTCTGGCCTGATCTGTAGACAGGTCATGAATCAGCTTGTGTTTTCATAGGTTTTTTTTTCATGTGTTCTTATTTTTGTCCTTGCATCAGCAATGGAAAGACTCGTGTCTTGTTAGCTGTTTCGGTTTCCCTCTGCGTGTCATGTATAAACATTTGTTCCTGTGATTCAACACCTATTTCCACTTCCACGTCCATGCCCGAGTGAACAGGGTCGCTATAATTGCTTCTCAGGAGCACATTTTGTTTTCAGGAACACGCTGCGTACCGCTGAGGTGTGGATGGATGACTTCAAAATCTTCTACTACTCCGCTCGACCGGCCGCCCGAGGCAAGTCCTACGGAGAGTGAGTTCCCCAAGTGTACACCAGACATCACACCACTTTCTGTACACCTGCTTATAGACGTGATTATTCAGATGATCAATGTCACATGTTTACACTAGAAATACGCTCCATTTGAAGGAAAATTGAAGGCCATTTCGAATTTAATGGCTGCAACAAGTCTCAAAACAACTTGAGACAGGAGCATGTTTACCACTGTGTAGCATCACGTCTGGAAACTGAAAAGACCAGTTGCTGAAGTTTTGGGAGTGGAATGTTGTCCCATATGTGTCTGCCCATATACAGGATTCGAGCTGAACAGTTCTGGGTGTTCTTTGTTGTGTTTTTTGTTTTATGATTATGATGATTTTATTGTGAATAAAAATGTGGGTTATTTGCATTCTGTTTTTATTTACATTTTACACAGTGTCCCAACTTTTTTTGGAATTGGGGTGACAGACAGACAGACAGACAGACAGACAGACAGACAGACAGACAGACAGCAACAATGTCGTGATTTTGGAGGTTTTTGAGGAAAATGTTGTCCGAAATGATTTGATTTCCTCTGACTGTTGTTTCTTGGCAGCATTCATGGTAGACAGGAGCTAAGAAAAAGTCTGAACTGCAAAACGTTCCAGTGGTATTTGGACAAGGTCTATCCAGAGCTCAGGTGTGTGTGTGTGTGTGTGTGTGTGTGTGTGTGTGTGTGTGTGTGTGTGTGTGTCTGTGTGTGTAACTGTGTGTTTTTGTGTATGCCAGATTGGTCCTGATAATTGATCTGCCTCTATAAAGTAATTTAATACACAAGCTAATGTGCATAGATGCATTCTTTCCCAGGGTTCCTGATAATTCCCATTCAAAATCCGGAGCGATCCAGCAAAGGCAGAACTGTCTTGAAGCTCAGCATGCTGAAGGACAGGACACTCCGGTGCTCATGCTCGCCCCATGCATTAGCAACAGAACCGCCAACCAGGTATGACAGAGACACTGTCTTGCTGCTTACATTGCAAAAGAGACACTCAATCAGATTAAACACTCCCCTCTGCACCCGTCTGTCTCTGCTAATCCGCTCTAGATTAGATTAGATTAGATTAAACTTTATTGTCATTGTGCAATGTACAGAGCCAATGAAATGCAGTTAACATCTAACCAGAAGTGCATAAGTGGCCTATTCACAATAAATAAATATTAGTCTGATAAATAAGGTTATGGGGTCCATATATACAAGGGGGAGGGGGAATAATGTACAGATGGTGCAGTAGGTAATAATATATGTAAATATAGTAATATACAATATACTGTGCAAAGTTTGGGCATAGATGTCGAGAGAAGTATGAATGTTGTATGATGCAGTATTTACAGAATACATATGAGTGGAATATACAGTTATGCAGAGATAAACAAGTTATGGATGGACTTGTCTGTCTGTCTGTCTGTCTGACTGACTGTCTGTAATAAATCTATCTATATAACTACAATATTTTTAATAAACTGTATTTATTGATTGATTACTATTTATAAATCATAAGTTATTTCTGTAGTAATGTATCATTTATTAATGATAATATTATAATGTAATATTTATTTTAATATGGAAAATAGTCATAAAAATGTACATATATAAATATTGATTTATTTAAATATAATAATAAATAAATTCATTATCCTTTATTTATATACTGATACATTTTTTTTGGATGTATTAACTAATTTATTTCTTTATATCAGTACATCATAACTCATAAATGCTGGAGGTGACCATGGTATGATGATAGATTATAGATGATAATCCACAGCTGACCCATCTGTAGCCTGTAGTCGTGGGTGATCACCTTAACTGTATATCTGTCGGGTTCAGATGCTCTGATGTGCTTTCAGGAGTGGATGTACACACATGGACAGCAGATTCGCCAGCAGCAGGTCTGCCTGTCCGTCTCGACCACGTTGCCAGCCTCCCAGATCTTACTCGTACCCTGCAACATCAGCGACAGCAAACAGGTAACACCAAGAGGGTTTACTGAGGACCAGGGATTTTATAGTCAGAAATTTTAATAGATAAAATCACGTTTTTTTTATTAAAAGCTGAAGGTTTTATAATAATAGAACCAAAATATATCTTTATGGTTACAGAGTTCAGATTTAAGGTATTATATGCTTTCTTTCTTTCTTTCTTTCTTTCTTTCTTTCTTTCTTTCTTTCTTTCTTTCTTTCTTATTAATAAGTTAATTATATGCATTAACAAATAATTGATTACTTTGAGACATATTAGTGTGTGTGTGTGCGTGTGTGCATGTGTGTGCATGCGTGTGTGTGTGTGTGTGTGTGTGTGTGTGTTCCTTTTCGTCTCAAAGCGCTGGCAAAAAGCAGGCACCCACCTGGAGCACCAGGTATCAAACTTCTGTTTGGACAGTGAGATGGCATTGGATGGTGGGATTTTGGTGATCAGCCCGTGTGACCTCTCAGTGCAAACACAGAGATGGGAAATGCCTTTCTCCTGATCCTGACCTTCTTCAGGATTATATGTGAGAGAGAGAGAGAGAGAGAGAGAGAGAGAGAGAGAGAGGGAGGGAGAGAAAAACTCATATGTACTGCATGGAAGACATCAGTAATCTGCTTCAACAGCAGTCACTTTCAGTGTCTGTAGCTGAAGAGGTAATAGTGGACTCTCTATCTATCTATCTATCTATCTATCTATCTATCTATCTATCTATCTGTCTGTCTGTCTGTCTGTCTGTCTGTCTGTCTGTCTGTCTGTCTGTCTGTCTGTCTGTTATATGTTTATTTTAAATTGATATAATTCACAATTTGTCTGGTAATTTACACAATAATGTTTTTTATTGTCTGTAAATTTATGAAAAGTGTATAAATAATTTATTTTTTTAAGTTAAATAATTAAGTATTAATAAATCTTTTTTATTATTATTCATTTGTTTTCATGTATTGTGGTTGTTTTATGTGATACTTATTCGCATGTGTGAATGTCTTCTGCTAATCCTTTTTGTAATCGTTTTCTTTCAGGATTCCTGGAGTGTCAGTAAGAACAGAAATGAACAGCTGGCCACGTGCGAAAAGAGCAAGACCTTTAAAATAACAGTGGAGAAGTGCAATACTGAAAAACTCTTCCTGCTTTTTTTTTTTCTTCAATTTTTGCACATTTGTCACACGCAATTGTTTTACAACTTCAGATGAAGAAAACTAAAAATTGCTTTTCTAATTTTTTTCATTTCATAGTGTACATTTGATCCAACTCTCGCTGGCAGTAGGCCATGAACAAATATTTGCCATCTCATGAAGGTTTTTTGGGATAATGTTCTAATGAGTATTAGAACATGAAGAACGTTTTGGAAGAACTGTTTTGGAGTCATGTTACACGTGTGGTAGAGCGTTTCACAGCGAATGTGTGTGAAACATGGTGATGGTAGTGTGATGGTGTGGGGATGCATTTGCTGATTAAGGAGGACTTGCACTAATTGATGAAGCACAAGAGCAAGTCGAATTCTGATTGGCTTGTGAGTATCAAAATAAAGCTATAGGTTTGGGCTAATCAAAGTCTTGACATGAAACTTATTGAGGTGTTTACTTCTAGTTCATGCTGAAAAAAGTAATTCTCCAAAGTCTAGCGGGACAATCTGAGAATCTAATATAATCTCTCTCTATATATGTATGTATGTATGAATGAATGGCATCCCAAAAGCACCATTCAGAAAAATGGCTTGTACTGTTGTATATCACTGCACAACATTATACAATAAACAGTCTGATACGTTGATGTACATTGTTTTGATCTATGGAGGGTAACAGAAAAGAGGAATTCCTACTAGTTCTAGTAGGAAATGCAAATCACAGAGTGTACAAGCATGTTCACAAGCAAGGGAAATTTAAAAAGAACGTCAGGTAAAAATAAAAGGATTGTAAAACGAGTAGGTAAAACGAATATAAAAAGAGGGTAAAGAGAACATAAAGGGAATGTAAGGGGGACATGAAAGAGTGTAATAAGAACATTAAGGGAATGTAAAGGGAACATGAAAGAGTGTAAACAGAACATAAAGGGAACATGAAAGAGTGTAAACAGAACATAAAGGGAACATGAAAGAGTGTAAACAGAACATAAAGGGAACATGAAAGAGTGTAAACAGAACATAAAGGGAACATGAAAGAGTGTAAACAGAACATAAAGGGAATGTAAGAGGGGGTAAAAAAAGAGTGCAATAAGACCATAAAAAGAGTGTAAAGCAAAGGTAGAGGGAGTGTAAATCGAGGGTAGAAAGAATGAATGAAATAGGAACATAAAGACAGTGTAACTAGAGTGTGAATGAAACCTAAAGTGAGTGAAAATGGGATGTAAAGAGTACAAACTGAGGGTGTAAAGAGAATGTAACTAGAGTTTAACTAGAATGTCAAGGGAATGTAAAGTGAGTGTAAAAAAATATAAGTGAATGTAAACTAAATGCGATGAGAGATTATACAGAGGGTCAAGGGAATGTAAAGTAAGTCTAAATCAAGAGTGTAAAGAGAATGTCAAGGGAACGTAAAGAGAGTGTAACTAGAGTGTCAAAGGAGTGTAAAGTAAATGTAAAGGGAACATAAAGACGGCACTAATCACGCCGTGGGTAGCCATACGATTTTCACCACTAAAGCGAAGCAGATCACTAGAAAGTCAGGTTGTGAAGGAAGAAAAGTAGAAACCCACTGCACCATCTGCTCTCAGGACCAAAGGTCATTGGCATAAGACGAGTATAAGACGAGTTATAAAATCCAAACTAGTCTCTAGTGTGCACAGATCATTAATATAGTCATTTATAGTAGCTAAAATATAGTGATTTATAGTTTAGGTTTATAGTTTATAGGGAGTCTTTGTTGGGAATGTGCACACAATTTCTTTTACTATAAGAATTAGTATATGTAATTTTTTTAAAGATATATTGAAACCAGAAACTAGAACATTCAGAAGTTAGAGAAAAAAGTGAAAAGCTTCTTGTGTCCCACTTTATTAATTATTATTATTTTTTTTTTTTACAAATTGCGTTTTCCACTCGGGCCTCCGTAGCTACGACATTTTCAAGGGACCGACGCTAATGTATTTTTCGCGTCCGTTTAGCTGATGGCTTTCGTGGCTAACTTTGTTTTGATACATTACGAGATTGTTAGATTAGTATGAGGATGCATATAATATTATATTTATATATGTTATAAATGTTTATCGACATCCGAGTGTTAAAAATGAGAGCGCACGAGCAACCCCGAAGTAAGCCATGCTAGTTAGCTAGCATAATGCGAGTTAGCTTGTTGCAGGCTACAATTTCCGCTTTGCATTCGCTCTATGGTCTGTGTTTCTTCCTTCTCCTGGTTTTCCTTGAGGTGTATGTGGCTGTTTCTTGGCTCTCTGCCTTCACTGAACCTATAGCACTATCGAGCAAGCAAAGACGCGAAGTGATGACGTTGCCAAGCGTCACATGCAGCATCTGACTTTTTTCTTTTTAAACATATCTATAGATCTAATGTTCTAGCTGAGGTCTATGTCTTCTGTCTCAGCAGTAAACCCATGTTTGTCCGCCCCCTGAGTGCAGTGGGCTCTGCTCCATCTGTTGCATCTCTTTGGAAGCACTGCTCCTGGTGCTGGAGAAATCCATTTCCACTCATCACTACCAGAACCATTTTGACCTCACCCAGACCTTTCTGGTCATTCATCTGGAGTGAGCTGCAGAGCAGAGATCGCCCACGACTCTTCCATCTCTCACCTGGCCTGATGAAGCACCCCGATCTAGAGCCTCCTGTCAAAAGGAGAAAGAGTTCGGAGTGTGAACGTTCAGGTGAAGGTGTTCAGATCAGCCCAAAACGCTCGGCTTACAGAGAGAGACGAGAGACTGCGTGGCTCCGCAACCTTACAGATGTTTCTGGGAAACTTTCCTCCGATGGAGCACAGACGAAAACAGGTGATGATCTGGCAGAATGTCCGAATTAGTGTTGTGGGGTTTTGAGATCAAATCCTAGCACCATCAAGGCTGCCACTGCTGGGTCCTTAAACAAGACCCTCAATACTCCGTTGTATAAAATGAACAAATGCTATAATGTATTATTACTGTGTTATTCCTAATAATATGATTAGATCCTGTTCCAGAGTTGCAGAGGCAGTGGGAGGAGCTGTCCGAGAGCCTAAGTGCTGAACCGTTCAATTTCTCCGTCATGTCCTACAACATCCTGTCTCAAGAACTGCTCCTGAGCAACCTTTACCTTTATAAACACTGTAACCCACACGTACTGGAATGGCACCATCGCTTCGATAACCTCCTCGAGGAGCTGAAGCGTCACGCCGCAGATGTGAGCGAATCGCGCGTTTCCGACACCGGTTGTGTTTAATACCGTCTCTAGTGTGTTGCGGTTAAGTGTTTGATTCTGTTCTTTTCTATAGATCATGTGTCTTCAGGAGGTGCAAGAGGATCATTATCAGAAGCAGATCAAACCCAGTCTAGAACATCTAGGTACGCTTTGTTCTGTTTAGACTTTGCTGCGTGAAATACTTCTCTTTTGGATCCTGCCGGCGGTACATCCAGAAACGAATGAGCGCTTTTGGACCGGAAGTCCCTTTTTGTTTTTTTTCTGCCCAAATGTAGGAGAGTTTTGCTAAGGCCACAATGTATGAGTTTTTCTAATTTTGGTACATATCTTCCATACCTTCTATTTTACATTTATATATAAGGAATGAAACAAAAATAACTACATCAGTATGAAGTGAACGTAAAGAGAATGTAAAGGAAACTTAAGATTTTAACTAGTGTGAGTGTCAAGGGAAGTGAGTAAAGAGTGTAAAAAGAATGTAAAATAAATGTAAAGGATGTTCAAAATGTCAAAGGAATAAAGAGAGAATGTAAAATGAGGGTAGAAAGAGTGTAAAAAAAAATACAAAGTAAATGTTAAGGATGTTAAAAATGTCAAAGGAATGTGAAGAGAATGTAAAACGAGGGTAGAGTCGAAAAAGAATGTAAAGTAGTGTAAAGGTAAAAGTAATGTAAAGGGTGGCGGGAAAAAGTAAAGTGAATGTAAAGGGATCTTAAAGTAAGTGTAAAGAGATAGTAAAAGTGAAGTAACGGTAAAGAGAGTGTAAACAAATGTAGCAAGAGTTTAACTAGACTGTCAAGGGGATTTAAAGTAAATGTAAACATACTAAATGTGAATGTAAAGAGTGAAACTAGAGTGTCAATGGAATGTAAAGGGAACATAAATACAGTGTAAATAGATTGTCAAGAAAATGTAAAAAAAAAAAACGTAAAGAGTGTAAAATGTAAATGAAGTGTAAAGGAAACGCAAAGAGTCTGAAAAGGGAATGCAGAGAAAGAAGGTGGACGTAAAGGGAGTGTTAACAGTGTAAAGAAGACTTAACGAGGTGTGCAGAGTGTAAAAGGAATGCAGCAAGAGTATAAAGGAACTTGAGCAGAATAACTGGAATGTAAAGTGTGTATAAAGGGAGTTTACAGTACGAGTGTATAATCTATATATAGAAGTCGTGTTCAATCCTTGCATCCATTTCCTCATTTGCAGGATACCACTGCGAGTATAAGCGCCGGACTGGTCGCAAGCTTGATGGCTGCATGGTAGCTTTTAAAACATCTCGCTTCGCGTTGTCCTCCGCTCACCCTGTGGAGTTTTTCCGGCATGGAATCCCGATCCTGGACCGGGATAACGTGGGACTGATTGTGATGCTGAAGCCAATGGGAGCGTCAGGTTCTGAATGCAACATCTGCGTGGTCACCACTCACCTGCTGTACAACCCCCGGCGGGGTGACATCAAGCTAGCACAGCTGGCACTTCTGATGGCCGAGATCGGTCGCGTCGCACGGCAGGGGGACGGTACGACCTGCCCCATACTGCTGTGTGGTGACTTTAACTCGGTGCCCACGAGTCCCCTCTACACCTTCATTACAGATAGCAGGCTGGAATATGCAGGAATGCCCATTGGGAAGGTGAGAGGAATCATCAGGTGAACACTATTTGTGTTAAATAGCTTTTTGTAAATGTAAAGAGAGTTTAAAGTGGGTGAAGTGACTAAAGGGAACGTAAAGTGTCATAGGAATGTATAGAGTGTGGAAAGAATGCGTGGTGACTAAAGGGAAGGTAAATGCAGTGTAAAACAAGTGAAGTGACTGTAAAGTTTACAACATGCAAAAGATATGTAAAGAAAATCTAATGTAATTGAAGTGACTAAAGGGAATGAAAAAGAGAGTGTAAAGTAACTGTAAAGGGAATATAAAGTGTAAATAAATGTTGGAAGAGTGTAAAGTGACAGTAAAAAGGAATGTTGGAAGAGTGTAAAGGGAACGTAAAGTGTAAAAAGGAATGTTGGAAGAATGTAAAGTCACAGTAAAAGGAAAGTTGGAAGAATGTAAAGTCATAGTAAAAGGAATGTTGGAAGAGTGTAAAGTCACAGTAAAAGGAATGTTGGAAGAATGTAAAGTCACAGTAAAAGGAATGTTGGAAGAGTGTAAAGTCACAGTAAAAGGAATGTTGGAAGAGTGTAAAGTCACAGTAAAAGGAATGTTGGAAGAGTTTAAAGTCACAGTAAAAGGAATGTTGGAAGAGTGTAAAGGAATGTAAAGTGTTAAAGGAATGATGGAAGAGTGTAAAGTGACAGTAAAGGGAACGTAAAGGGTTAAAGGAATGTAAAAAAAAACGTGAAGTGACAGTAAAGGGAACGTAAAGGGTTAAAGGAATGTAAAAAAAAAAACATGAAGTGACAGTAAAGGGAACGTAAAGGGTTAAAGGAATGTAAAAAAACGTGAAGTGACAGTAAAGGGAACATAAAGGATTAAAGGAATGTTGGAAGAGTGTAAAGTGACAGTAAAGGGCGTAAAGGGTTAAAGGAATGTAAAAAGAGCATGAAATGACAGTAAAGGGAAAGTAAAGTGTGAAAGAATTGCAAGAAAAGTGTAAAATGACTAAAGGGAATGTAAAGAGAGTGCAAGTAAAGTGACTGAAGGGTATTTGAGGTGACTGTAAAGGGACATTAAATGTGTGTAAAGTCAGTAAAGAAAACATTAAAAGGTATAAATTGCCTGTAAAGAGTATGTAGGCCGAGTGTAAAGAGGACCTACAAAGAGATGTACAGGGAATGCAAAGAGTGTAAAGGTGTTCCATGTGTGCAGTCACATTACTACATATTACTACAGATAAAAAAAAAAAGAATTACATCGTTGTTTACATTAAAACAACATTTCAGAAGGCACTAAATAAACCCCATAAACTCCATAAACCGTACTCATGTCTAAGCATTTCAGGTTCGCACTTTCTTCCCTTCACAGACTTCCTCATTCTCATTTCTTTTTCATGTTGCAGGTATCAGGACAGGAAGAAAGCCCTCGAGGGCACAGAGTCCTCACTTCACCCCTTTTGCCCTCCGGGCTCGGCATCTCTCGGCTGTGCCAGTACGAGAGCCAAACTAACGGTGTGACCTGTCGCTTTTATTAAATGGATTTTACTGAACCACTGTTTATTCAATTCTATTTCTACACGTTTACCGGCATTTTGATTCTACCAATCAGTAACAATCAGTATTCTTCATTCATGTTGAGATAAATGTGTTAAAAAAATTACTCTAAACCTCAGAGATTACATTTGTTTTATTAAATAATGCATTATTCAGTCCCAACAGAAACTGGTGGAAAGGAATCTGGGAAACAAGCTTCAAACAAAGAGTGCGTTCTGCTCAATTCCTTCATTAAGAAAAAAAAGAAAATGAACTCCGATTTATTTCCTTTCTGTTCTTTTTTACCAGCTTGAAAATCCCCAGCCTTGAACACCGCCTGAAGCTGACCTCGGTGTACTCTCACTACCTGAAAGAGAGCGGCCGTCGTGAAATCACCACCTGCCACTCGCGCACTGCCATCACCGTCGATTACATCTTCTACTCCCCTGCACAGTGGGATGAGTTGGGCTGGAAAGGTGAGACTCCTGCGTGGAGTTAATACCATACCTGTAACTTTTCTCGAGACACAGAAACATGGGGTACCAACTGACAGCGAGCTGCAGGACTGATTGAACATTCAAATCATTTAGAGCTTGTATAATTCACTGTAAAAAGGGGGTGTAAAGGTGCATGAAGGTGACATAAAGTAAGTGTAAAGGGAACGTAAAGAGAGTGTAATTCGAACGAGTGTAGTTCATGAGTTCAAATCCTATTCACAACGAGCTGCAGCTCCTGGGTCCCTGAGCAAGGCCCCAAATCCACAGCTTTTCAGTTGTATGATTAAAGATAAATGTACGTCGATGAGGGCGAATGAGGGCGTCGGCCAAATGCCGACGGTGTAAATGTAATGAATGTAAAGAGAGTGTGAATTGAATGTGAAGGGAAGTTTTAAATTGAGTGTAAAGGGAGTGTGAAGGTAGCGTAAATTAAGTGTAAAGAAAATGTAGGAAGTGTAAAGTGAACATAGTGAGTGTGAAGTGACTGTAAATAGAGTGTAAAGGGAATATAAAATGAGCGTCAAGTGACGGTAAAGAGAGCAAAATGCGGAGGTAAAGGTAATGTAAAGATGGTGTAAAGAAACTGTAAAGGGACCGTAAAGGCAATGTAAAGAAAGTGCAAAAGGGCATGTAAAAGAAGTGTAAAGGGAACATAGTGAGTGTAAAGTGACAGTAAATGGAGCATAAAGGTAATGTAAAGAGAGTGTAAAGTGACTGTAAAGATAGCAAAATGGGTCGGTAAAGGTAATGTAGAGATGGTGTAAAGAAATTGTAAAGAAAGTGTAAAGGGAATGTGAAGGAAGTGTAACTGGAACATAAGAGATTGGAAAAGGGCCGTAAAAGTAACTAAAGTCACTGTAAAGAAAATGTAACAGGAACAATGGCTGTAAAAAGAGTGTAAAATAAATGTTTACACAATGGTCCCAGACACCAGTTTACCACAGAGCTGTGTTTTCTTCCTAGAATGCAGTTCTGCTCCACAGCGAGGTCTGCAGCTGTTATCTAGACTGGCCCTGGTGGGAGAAGCCGAGCTGAGAGAAGCGAACGGCCTGCCCAATCAGTGCCACTCATCAGACCATCTTCCTCTCATCGCCCGCTTCCGTCTGCACTCCTGACCTTCCTCGGCTGCCTGGTGCAGATAGATCAGATCTCACAAGTCACATGATAAAAAGCGATTGCTTTATAAATGGTGATGTTTAGATCTCTGGAGTTTTTACAGAACGCCAGCAAAACTTACACACGTCACATACATCAGACTTCAACTTAAGTTATTGGAAAGATGTTTTTTTGTTTTTGTGTTTTTTTGTCATGTTTTCATATCTGATTTTATTGAAGTGTCTGGACTTTTTAATTTATTAAGCATGAAGTCTTATGTCAGTGTCTAATCTGTACAGTAGAGCAGTAATAATGCTGAATATCGTTCCAGATATTACAAATATTCGACAACGGTAAATATTTTAACACAGAGAATACGAATCGGATGACGGGGACCTCACTACATTTCAATAATAAAAGCGTGCCCTGTGTGGTTTTAATCGAATCTCAGCTTTTTTTATAATTGTTTAAAAACACATTTAACACTGATTTTATTTATTTTTATATATATATATATATATATATATATATATATATATATATATATATATATATATATATATATATATATATATATACATACACACTCTATATGGATAGCTGACTTTTACAGACATATGCAGTTCACAAATATTTCAAACTGTTTTTCTTTGGTAGCTTCCAAACGTATTAGAGTTTTCCAGCCATATGATCGATCGATCTATCTATCTATCTATCTATCTATCTATCTATCTATCTATCTATCTATCTATCATCTATCTGTTCTTTGTTATTTCTTTTACTATCTGTATGTTTTGTTTCCATCCATAATATTTTCAAAAATATTTTCAAATATGGCACATATACATGTGCCATATTATATTTACGCCGCTAGATGGCAGCACCGGACCGAGTGTTTGTATGTATATGTATATGTATATATATATATATATATATATATATATATATATATATATAAAATGATGTTGACGTCTCTCCTCAATTCTATTTCAAATTTTACCTGCTTATTTGTTACACGTCATTAAAAAACATTCGAACATTTACTCAGGTATAAAATGTCTATAAAAAATATATTGATGTGGATTTTAGCATTTAACATTTGCAGCAGGATCTCTTTATTTCACACCAACCCATGTTGTGATGGTCGGGGGGCACTTACTTTTGGTTGTATGGTGTATGGTATCCTAATGAGTCTGATCCATGATGGAGCTGTATTGGAGAAACCCCGCCCTCCTGTGCTCTGATAGGCTCTCATTTCCACGCATCTCATTGGTTATTCCAGCTGGTCGGGAGGGGGAAGTGGTCGTGGTTTCTGCGCGTCCTGGGCTGTGGCTACACTGGTAAAGGCGTTTTCTCTGATGTTGCCGTTTTTTTGAAGGCTTCAGCTCAAAAGCTGCAGCTCAGAGGAACCGAGGAGCACGCTTCATATCTCCACAATTCCTCTTCTGTTTGTCTGATGGCTTTCTGAAGACTCTGGTTCTATTCCTAGGTATTGTTCTGCGTGATCGGTCCATGCTCCATGCACACATTAGGAACATCTACAGGAATGAATACATCTGGTTTTGATCTCTATTCATTTAGGCTGGTCTGGTTGTTTGATGTTGGTGTTGATGATGTGTGTGTCTTTTGAGATATGGCCTGCAAATCCAATGTCACTTTCATACCTTCTTTCCAGTAGGTCGTCCATCTGCAAGGAGCTCGAGCTAGACATAAAAGAGAAACCAGTCCACACAAGTGCACCATGTTCAGCTGGCTGGGGACAGATGACAGGAGAAAGAGGGACCCTGAGGTGTTCCACACCGTCGGTGAGGGACTCAAGAAGCTCTACAAAACCAAACTGCTGCCTCTGGAGGAACATTACAAGTTTCACGAGTTCCACTCTCCAGCTCTGGAGGATGCGGATTTTGACAACAAGCCCATGGTGCTGCTGGTGGGACAGTACTCCACCGGCAAGACCAGCTTCATACGGTAGGTCAGGAGAGACTGCTGACTCATGGTCATGGTTTTCTGCAAGAGGGGATTAGTATTTCCATGAGACAAATGCATTATTATTATTATTATTATTATTATTATTATTATTATTATTATTATTATATTGCAGTTGCAAAACCACAACTTGTCATAAAGATAATAATAAAATACAATGTAATATTTTTCATCATAAAATTCCCTGTGGCATTCAAATAAATAATATTTCCTACTATATTTTATATTTTATAATATCAAATATATGAATAATTGTTGTAGAACAAAATGTTTTAAATACCTCAATATAATAGAAATGATCTCAAACCAAAATATTTACTAAAACTGCTGCGGGTGACACTTTTGTTTTACTGGGAAACGACAATTAAAAAAGGATTTTTGTCACATTTAAGTGCTGTGAGTGAAGAATAAGAAGCATTTACAGGGAAGAGATGTGATGGTGTGAGTTCAGCACCGTGATGAGGGAATTCAGCACTGTGGTCAGTGGATGCATGAACAAAGCACTGATTATCACATTCAGAACTCTGATTTTTGATAAGTATATTTAGCACTGTGATTAGTATATAAGAAAATTCAGTACCATGATTAGTAAGTAGCACAGTTATTAGCAGATAAGTAAATTCAGCAATGTGATTAATAACTTCAGCACTGTGATTATTAGATGAGTAAATCCAGCCTTATGATTAGTAAACGCAGCATTGTGATTAGTGAATCCAGCACTGTGATTATTGAATTCAGCGCTGTGATTAGTGAATCCAGCACTGTGATTAGTGAATTCAGCGCTGTGATTAGTGAATACAGCACTGTGATTAGTGAAAACAGCATTGTGATTAGTGAATACAGCACTGTGATTTGTGAAAACAGCATTGTGATTAGTGAATACAGCACTGTGATTAGTGAATCCAGCACTATGATTAGTGAATCCAGCACTGTGATTAGTGAATCCAGCACTGTGATTAGTGAATCCAGCACTGTGATTAGTGAATCCAGCACTGTGATTAGTGAATTCAGCACTGTGATTAGTGAATCCAGCACTGTGATTAGTGAATACAGCACTGTGATTAGTGAAAACAGCATTGTGATTAGTTAATACAGCACTGTGATTAGTGAATATAGCATTGTGATTAGTTAATACAGCACTGTGATTAGTGAATACAGCACTGTGATTAGTGAATCCAGCACTGTGATTAGTAAATACAGCTTTGTGATTAGTAAATCCAGCACTGTGATTAGTAAACACAGCATTGTAATTAGTGAATACAGCACTGTGATTAGTAAAAACAGCACTGTGATTAATGAATACAGCATTGTGATTAGTAAATACAGCATTGTGATTAGTGAATTCAGCGCTGTGATTAGTGAATACAGCACTGTGATTAGTGAAAACAGCATTGTGATTAGTTAATACAGCACTGTGATTAGTGAATACAGCATTGTGATTAGTGAATCCAGCACTGTGATTAGTGAATCCAGCACTGTGATTAGTAAATACAGCTTTGTGATTAGTAAATACAGCACTGTGATTAGTAAACACAGCATTGTAATTAGTGAATACAGCACTGTGATTAGTGAATACAGCACTGTGATTAATGAATACAGCATTGTGATTAGTTAATACAGCACTGTGATTAGTGAATACAGCACTGTGATTAATGAATACAGCATTGTGATTAGTGGATTAGTGAATCCAGCACTGTGATTAGTGAATCCAGCATTGTGATTAGTGAATACAGCATTGTGATTAGTAAATACAGCACTGTGTTTAGTGAATACAGCACCATGATTAGTAAATACAGCACTGTGATTAGTAAATACAGCACTATGATTAGTGAATACATGAATACGGCACTGTGATTAGTAAATACAGCACTATGATTAGTGAATACAGCACTGTGATTAGTGAATACAGCACTGTGATTAGTGAATACAGCACTGTGATTAGTAAATACAGCACTGTGATTAGTAAATACAGCACTGTGATTAGTGAATACATGAATACGGCACTGTGATTAGTAAATACAGCACTATGATTAGTGAATTCAGCATTGTGATTAGTAAATACGGCATTGTGATTAGTAAACACGGCATTGTGATTAGTAAATACAGCACTATGATTAGTGAATTCAGCATTGTGATTAGTAAATACGGCATTGTGATTAGTAAACACGGCATTGTGATTAGTAAATACAGCACTATGATTAGTGAATACAGCATTGTGATTAGTAAATACGGCACTGTGATTAGTAAATACAGCACTGTGATTAGTAAATACAGCACCATGATTAGTGAATACAGCACTGTGATTAGTAAATACAGCACTGTGATTAGTAAATACAGCACTATGATTAGTGAATACAGCATTGTGATTAGTAAATACAGCACTGTGATTAGTAAATACAGCACTGTGATTAGTGAATCCAGCACTGTGATTAGTGGATCCAGCACTGTGATTAGTGGATTAGTGAATCCAGCACTGTGATTAGTGAATCCAGAACTGTGATTAGTGAATCCAGCATTGTGATTAGTGAATCCAGCAGTGTGATTAGTGAATCCAGCACTGTGATTAATGAATCCAGCACTGTGATTAGTAAATTCAGCGCTGAGATTAGTAAATGCAGCATTGTGATTTGAGCATTGTCATAGTGAATTGAGCACTGCTATTATTAGATGAGTACATTCAGCATTCTAATAATGGAATTCAGCACCTTTTGCTTCATGTTGAGTCCTTTACTCCCATTGATGTGGGCGGAGCCTCTCTGTCATTCACACAGCTGAGATTCACACTCGACACGTCATCGATCACACGAAACAAACAGCTTAGATATTCGAAAGAGGAAAACAACAAGCCCTGGCTAAGGGGAGGGGAGGAGAGGGTTAGGAGAGAGAAAGAGAGAGAGAGAGAGCGCGAGAGAGCGCGAGAGAGAGGTGGAATGTGTATAGGAGAAAAAGGCCTCTCGAATTCCCCATGTTACAGTTAAATGGATTAGGTCCTGACACCACAGATCATTTGTGCACTTTAGCGGAGAAGCCAGACGCATTGAAAGCATTGCTGAGCTACAGGAGAAGCTCCCTATGAAGCTTCCACATTCCCATGGTTACACGTCTCCAATAACCCCCAGAATGTGTGCTTGTAAAACTAAAGTGATGGTCCAAGCCACAGGGTCAATCCCTGAAGCCAGCAGGACACCTTCTGGTCTCATTTTGTAACAGTATCTGGTTTAGAGGATGCTGTAGAAGATGTATCGTATCAGATTAAGTGTATTAAAGCATTTTTCTTTTTGCCATGTGCTCAATACTGTTCTGACAAACGTTTGTGGACACCTGACCATAAGATATGTGCTTCTTTTTGAACACCTAATTCCACAAGTAATCTCCATTTGCTCTTATTGTTCTAATCTTCTTAGATGATGTTCCATTCGAATTTTGTGTAAGTTTTCATTCAGTCCTTCCAATTCCCTCCAATGTTTCTGGTAACACTTTTGGGAGGAACCACACATGGAAAAGTCAGGTGTCTTAATACTTTTGTCCACATGGTGTATTTCTTACCAAACATTAATGTTTATGACATTAGAGTAATTTTATGCTCAGCTTGAGTCCCTTGACTGGTTAGACTATCACTTGTAGGTGTAGAGATCATTATGGGTAAATTCAGCACTGTGATTAATTCAATTCAGTACTGTAATTAGTAAATTCAGCACTAGGGATAAGTAAATTCAGCACTGTGATTAATTACATTCAGCGCTGTGTTGAGTAAATTCAGCACTGTAATTAATTAAATTCAGCGCTGTGATGAGTAAATTCAGCACTATGATTAGTTTAATGCTGCACTGTGATTAGGTCTTCATGATCATTACATTTAATAAGATGTTGCTTCTATAACCAAATTGTTTGAAATATATTTTTGACGAGCGATTGTCTTTATTTGAATCTTGAATTTGCAATAAATTATTCATTAATATTTATTAATAGCACCAGGGTCTCTGTTGTATTTATGAATCTCATTGCATGTAGCAACGCACTACAAATGAATACAGTACAGTATGAATCATGTCCCTTTTGGATGTTACTATTGACACTATGGTATTATCAGTATGCAGGTTATTACATGTCATTACTGGCTAAATTAGTCTGACCCTTGACTTAGCTCATGGATGAAGGGCATACAGATGGACACCCCCTTACAGCTTTTGCCAGAGAACCCCATTAACCTCACACAGAAAGAAATCCCTTAGCTGACAGTTTTGTCTAATGTTTAGCACATGCTAAATGTTCTGCTTCGTGAGTTGCACTGGCTTAATGTCCACACTGAGTAAAGAATATCTCATGTAAATCATCTAAACTGTTGCATTTTTCTGCATCTCACCATAGATACCTGCTGGAACAGGACTTCCCAGGCATGCGTATTGGTCCGGAGCCCACCACGGACTCGTTTATTGCAGTGATGCACGGCGACATCGAAGGCCAGATCCCAGGGAACGCTCTGGTCGTGGATCCCAAAAAACCTTTTCGGAAACTCAACGCATTTGGCAATGCGTTTCTCAACAGGTCGGTGTGATATATACACTATATAACATTAATATATATATTTATATATATAAATATATAATCATTGGATGGTATATGTATCAAGTTTCTTGACATCAGACTATAAAAACGGTATGAACTTTTGTTTTTTGGTCATCCCATTTACTGTTATAATAAGCTCCACTCTTCTGGAAAGATGTTCCACTTGATTTTGTGGGGATTTACATTCTTTTATCCACAAGGGTGCGGTGAGGTGGACCAGGGTTCCGTTTCAATTCATCACAAAGGTGTATAATACTTTTGAGGTCACACATTTTCCACTCCAACCCATTAAAAAAAACATATGTTCGTAGAGTTGGTTTTGTGCACAGGAACTTTGACACTAACAAGTCCATGCTGTTGTTTCTTTTTCGCTTCTCGATGATCTCACTATGTAGGAAGACACCTGAGTGTGAGTCAGTCCGGGTCAGCTGTTCCTCTATTAAAAAAGCTGGACATTCCATATCTGATTGGAAGGTCAATGCTTGTTGGAGTTCTGCCTTCTCCAGCAGCATATGGGTCATTTCTCAATTTCAACATTAGTTGTAACATAATATGTTATACCCAGCAAAATTAAACCTTCATAGTTTCAAATCATTTGAATTGAATACCGGTAACACATATCTTTGATGTTTGAAGTAAACTTCTGGTTTGTTCAAAATGCACTTTGAATTTTAACAACACATTTTGAAGATACTCTGCTCTTCAAAGTCGGACCCAGATAAAAAGTAATGCCACAGACGGTTGCACCACAGACAGACAGTAGTACCACAGATTGTAACAGCACATATGGGCATTAAGGCTACAGACGATTACATCACAAACAGACAGTAACACTACAGATAGTAACGTCACAGACAGACGGTGACACCGCAGTCAGGAATGTCACGGACGGACGGTTAACGTCACGGACGGACGGTTAACGTCACGGACGGACGGTAACACTGCAGACGGTAACGTCACGGACGGACGGTAACACCGCATTCGGTAACGTCGCGGACGGACGGTAACACCGCAGTCGGTAACGCCACAGATGGTTATGCCACTTACAGATGGTAAGACTCCATACGGTTGTATCATAGCCAGACAGTAACGCCTCAGACAGTAACACCAGAGACAGACAGTAAGGCAACAGACAGTAGTGGCTGAGACAGAGGTAACATTATATACAGACATCATCACAGAATCCGAAGTGTTTACAGAACCAGACCATCTCCCAGCAAACGTTTGTGACCATGTGACGATTATTTTTGCAGGTGCCTCTCTCAGCTCCTTGCTGGGATTGCTCTGGCTCGGGCATTCAGAGGGGGGAAAAAAAGCAGTCTGGCAGAACACTTAATCAGCGTGAAGCTGACTCATAACATGTCTAAATAAATAAATAAATGTGTACCGAAATGAAAGTGTTTGATGACTATAGGATCGTGAACAAAAAATCGACCATGAAACGTTTGCGCAATTGATGCAGTTGCTCTGGTTTTCAGCGGTATTTATAGACATGTGCGTGATCCCCGAACGCTGAAAATAGAACCAGTCCTTGTTGATGTGATGTATCCTCTCTGAGTTACATGAAGACCCCTGGGTACTTGAGGACTTTCTGGGTTAAGTGCAGATGAGGTTGAGGAAAAGCACACCATGCTTAGTTTGCTAGTTAGCTATTACATACCATATAAATTGGGACACCTGATTTTTCCAGCCATATGTTCTTCTTTTCCAAACTCTCCAAATTTGGAGGCACACAACATATATAGGATGTCTTCCTTTCACTTCAAATCGGAGACCTGAACCTGTTCCACATGACAGTGTACACAAATCCAGCTTCAGAAAGGTATAGCTTTCATTAGTTGAAGTAGATTTCATGTGGTCTGCTATACACCTCTCGCTTGAACACCTTTGATATGAATTGGCTTAAATTGTTCTTCTTATTGCGATCCAGTGATCCATTAGCTCCTTTTTGTGTATGCAGGTTTGTATGTGCCCAGCTTCCCAACCCTGTTCTGGAGAGCATCAGCATCATTGACACACCAGGAATCCTGTCTGGAGAGAAGCAAAGAATTAGCAGAGGTAACACACGCGTGAACCCCTTGGTATCGTTATAATTTCCCTACCAGGCTTATGTTTTTACAGTGTTCGAGTCAGGAGTTTCTTCCATCATATATTCCTCTCAGAAATGTTCTGCTTGAACTGATGCTGAACTGTATGTGGGTGAAAAGTAGATCCACCGAACACCAATCAAAACGGCTCGTTTGCTCGACCCTGATTGGTGGCTCACTGTGCGTTTGTTTTTATTCAGGTAAATAAAAAGGAACAACCGATTTCACAAAAATTTTAAAGCAATTTATATGACTGAAATGTGGGGGGAGTTAAAGTCCCCCAAATGAAAATACTTACGTAATTACGTACCTAATTATATTACTTCCTTACTGTCCACCACTGGTAATTTTGTTACCCAAATCATGATATAAGCCAAAAAAAAAAAAAGGGGGGGGCCTAGGACCAAACCTATGCAAAAATCGTGTATGTCTCCTCTAATACTGTCCATTAGAGCAACACTAAAGCATTTACATGTATACAGAAGAGTGCAGTCTTCTTGTGAGTGTATTATGCCATGCATGAGCAGCAATTTAAAAAATTACCTCAGAGTAAGCATGTGATATCCTTCACCATTTCCGACTGGAAGCAGCTATAAGATGGACAATTCCACCCCCAATCCAACTCTCGTCTAATTTGGAGAGAAAATAATGGGCGGGAAGTGAAGCCATCTTGAAAGTACCTCTATCTTTCATTCCCTCTCTTGTATCTATTTACAGACAAAGCGAAAGCTGTTCGTTTGCCAGTTTCCATCTCTCTGTGTTGAGAGCAAACTAGAATACAGTCAAATCGTGGGTTTGGGTTGAGGCGTGCGGATTTGCTAGTAAAAGCAGACTTCCTTCGCTGCTTCAAAATAGGAAAATCAGTTAAATTTTATTTTTGCATGCAAAGTTACACCACTGTAAAAAGGATAAAATGTACCAATGTATTCCGCAACCAACAATATACATCAGCCATAAAGTTAAAATCACCTGCCTGATATTTAAACAACTGAAATGTCTGGCACGAAGACTTGAAGTCCTGTTGGCTGTGATGAACATTGGACTTTTGGTACAGATACTTGATCGGACTGAGGTTTGGGGAGTTTGGAGGCAGAGTCAACACTTTTTGTCATTTTCCAAATAATGAGTATATAATAAATCCCACGCAACGAGATCATTAATGCTATTCATGTCACCTGGCAGTGGTTTTAATGTTATGGCTGATCGGTTTATAGGCAACTAGATCAGATATGGAGAAGAGTTTAGACATCTGACTCTAAGATTGGAATGTATTTTCTTTGCTGTTATAATAACCTCCACTCTTCTGTTATGTTCCATAAGATTTTGGAGTGAAGATTTGTGAGATTTCATTCAGCCACTTAGTAAAGGAACTGATGTAGATGAAGATGCTTGAGGTGTAATCAGTAATTCATCCCAAAACGTGTTCAACAGGGTTGAGATCTATAGCAGGCCACTTAAGATCTTCCACTCCAACCCATGTAAAGTATATCTTGATAAAGCCGTATGCTGTAACAGATTTAGGTCTCCAAGTAAAGGGGAATTCCCTCCAAAATTACCTCCAATATGTGGACTTCAGCTGGAAAAGTCTGTTTAAATTTTTTTTTTTAAGTGGTTAGTTTGGTAGTTACTCATTTCTTCTCTGGGAGCCCAGAGTCAAGACCGTCTCATTCACAGCTCGGTGTGAGGGTCATATTTAGCAGCACCTAATCAAACTTGGCTCTTTCGTTCATGCCTCTACTTGCTGTGAAATGTTTTCACCAGAGCAGCAAAGCGGAGATAATTCCCTTTACTCCAACGGTCTTTCCTGATGTACAAAAAAAATTTTTTGAATGAAGTGCTATTCATTCTTCTTCTCCAGGAAGTGCATTATCCCACTTGATTATATAGTAGCTATAAATGATGTCGTTAAGCTGCATAACCTCAACAATGACATGACAGAAATGAGCCAAGCGAATGCAAGATCTTTCTTTTTCCATTGTCGTTTTTACGGCCATGTTCTCAGGTGCTCATTGAACTTAATACATCCTTTTCGAATTTGATCCTGATTTGATTCCTGAGTGGTTTGTTTGTCTCTCCCATTGTCAACAGAGGCAACAGAAGACGTGTGTGGTTATAGCCGCCTGCGTAAATGTCCATATGGAGGTATTGTTCGACGGTGGCGAGTTCTCACAGCCTCAGCTTGTTAAAACATAAACCGGCGTGCTGTCTGTCTCGTCATTCCTGACAGGCGGCGAAATGACAGCCTGAAATTAACCCATAATCTCTGTCTGCCTCAAATGCTAAGCTTCTTTCCCAGTTTCACTTCACTTCATGATATTTTGAAGAGATTTTTTTTGTGGATGACAACAATTAGCAAAAGGGTTTCCTAAAATACACCCCACGGGCTGAATGGGTCCCGTCACCATATTTGGAACGGCTGTGTGAACAATGCCAGAGACATATTAAAAAAATTCTAGAATAGAATGAAAAAATGTTAAATATGTTTTACACATATCACATCTGTATTTGATTTAAAAAAAAAAAAAAAAGGGTTGGCCTTCAAACTAAAACTTCTCTTAGTTGTGGCATCGATAGTTGATTGCTGGATCTATTGTCTATCTGCAAAAATCCATACCGATAGTTTTTCCGGCTTCCAGTCCGCTGTCATTACGAGAGCACCCTCTAGAGGCGAATCACTGACGCACTTTATTTTTTGTACACATGAGATGGCGTGCTGCACGGAGAGTATATTTATTATTTATAAATTAGATAATTATATTTATTATTGCGTATATTCATATTAATTTTCTTTAGCACATTTTCATAATTTAGTAGGGGTTTTTTTTGTAAGTTCAGCACTATTTTAAATGGATTGTTTGTTTTTTCATCCAGCATCAATTTTGAAATAAAATTTTAAAAATGTATTTAAAAAAATGATTGTGTTAATTGGTTATGAGTATGATCCAACCTAGCTATCAGTATCAGTAAAATTAGTCGACGTCTAGCTATTTACGTAACCTAATTATTTTTCAGATTCACCCAACAACCATATGCATAAGTAAAAGTTTTAGCAATGAATTTATAAATGTGTCATTATGATAGTAATAATGCTCTTGAAAAGTAAAGATCATTAGTCTGTAATGTGAAGAACGAAATAATAAACGAATCTAGCATTAGGAGGCGTAATAAATACATTTAATTTCAGAATAAAATTTCAACAACAATACTGGTAGTCATTTTGGCTGATGTAAAATTTACAAACCAACCAGGCCCTCATTAATAAAAATTTCAATATAATGTGGCCCTCAAAAAATGAAATTTGGGGGCCCCTTATATAGAGTAAGGAGTGTAGAGTGTATACATTAATGGGCAACATGGGGAATTGTTATTTTAGCCAGTATGTTTGAACCCACGAATCTTTGTAAGAGAAAGACTCCCCTGCTAAAGTCTTCATTATTCAAGGTACCAACAAAGAGCCTGCACCCTTTGCTTTAAACAGGCTTGTCAGGAAAAATAAAAGCCCTAAAGTTCTCTCAGGTACTGTGGTGTATATTCAAATTAGTGATAAAACATTTTTTTAATTAACGCATTTTACAAATTCTCTAATATGACAATGGGTGTGGTATAAATCTGAACTTCTGCAGCCTGTCATTCGAGACATTTGGACTTTTTTTTCTCAGTTACCTCATTCACTTATAAACCTAGTCACTGGTAATAAAGTGTCCTACTCATTAATCCAGACAACTCTGAAGTGTTTTCCTTGTGAAACTGCAAAATCAAAAGATTTACTTTTGATTCCAGCTGGTGTGTCTTTTTTGTTCCTAGTGGAAGTAAATGGAGGTGCGTTCCATATTCCATGCTTTCTGATTTTAACCCACTAATCATTCAGCGAAACAGATATAGGGAGATAAGCCAGCCTTTTTCCCCCTAATGTTTCTACATTTGCATTTGCTGATGGGGTATGTTTCAAGCACAGCTAGATGTGTGGTGGGTGTGTGAGAACAATTCCCAGCAATCTATGGTCTGTGGACACAAGTATGCTGAGTCATGCAGCTAAATCTTTAGCAGTATAGAAGCTTCTATGTATAAAGAGATTTTCTCTCTCCAAGGGTAAAAAAGGCATTCTTGGTGTTCTATAGTAGTATGGCGTGAAACCAAACATGACATCAGAGCTGTAGAAGCTATTGCATCATAAAATGTCTTTGAACCACCCCTGTTTGAGGTGTTCCAGCCTCTTTGATGGCACTCCCAGGGTCGAATGAGTCTGTAACTCTTCCTGCCTATCAGCAACCGTACAAGATGAAGTCCGATTTAAAACATAATCATTGATTAATTGAATCTGCTCCTAATTCTTCCAGGCTACGACTTTGCCGCTGTGCTGGAGTGGTTCGCCGAGCGCGTCGACCGCATTATTCTTCTGTTCGACGCCCACAAGCTGGACATCTCGGACGAGTTCTCGGAGGTCATCAAAGCCTTGAAGAATCACGAGGACAAGATTCGTGTGGTGCTCAACAAGGCGGACCAGATCGAGACTCAGCAGCTGATGCGTGTCTATGGCGCCCTTATGTGGTCTCTGGGAAAGATCGTTAACACGCCTGAGGTGATCCGCGTCTACATTGGCTCGTTCTGGTCTCACCCGCTGCTCATCCCTGACAATCGCAAGCTGTTCGAGGCTGAGGAGCAGGACCTGTTCAAGGACATTCAGTCTCTTCCACGCAACGCTGCTTTACGCAAACTCAACGATCTCATCAAGAGGGCCAGACTTGCTAAGGTAAAACTTTGGACCTGAGGTGAACGTATTTTTATAGAACATTAACATTTCTAAATCGAATGAAAATTTTCCCAGACAGCACCAAATCTTGTGAGCCACCATTCAAACCTGAGGTAGATCACCATGAGGTCATATGCCATGAATTGAAAATCTGTCTCGGTTACTATAAAAGTCTTTTGTTTGGTGGGAAATGGATCAGTGCAGACCCTTGCTGTTGGTGAAGGTGTACAATATCTATTAGCGAATTTAGTTTTTTGCAATTTCCTTCATGGCAGTAGTTTGGTAGCTGGGATTGTTATTCATAACTCCTCTCACTCTGACAGAAAGTTGGAGGCTTCTTGTTATCTGATCCCTCCTGTACACTCTGCATTATTGATGTGTTGAAAGGTGAACAGAGAACCATTGATTTGTCCTCCATAATGCAGCACAAGTGCATCTCTGGTGTATGTGTGTGTGTGTGCTGATGCTTAGCCATTATCTGGACCTTATGCTAGTGCTAATCTACATTTGTATTTCATTCTTGGTGTTTCTTTGTCGTTAAAGACGAAGAACAAATGAAACTCGTCCACTGAATGATCATGAATCGATATTGAATCTAAACAGGGACATGATTTGTTTGTGAAAGCTCCCGTTAGCTTATCGGTGCTTTGGAAGAGAACTGTCACGGCATTATATCCTTCACGGACAGCCGCGATTCTGCTTAACCTTCGCTTTTGCATCCGACTGAAGAGAAGCACACTTCCCCTGCTGTCATCAAAATATGAGGTCATATTTCTTTTGGGCTGTGACCAGTCTTTACCCTGTGGAGACTATATCCAGTATCAGTCTTCAACCACAGACCGGTTAGTGGTTTTCCTCTTGAGGTCTTGTGGTGGCTACAATATAATGTTTGTCAGTAGACTTTTTCTCTGGTCAGTCTGAATTCTGATTGGCTGGAAGTTCAGAGGTGGTGTTTTTCAGAAAGAGTTGAATCTAAATGAATGCACTAAAACTATCGAACCATCCAGTTCCAGGTACATCCAGAATCAGACAGCTATTGTTGACATTTCCTAATGACCTTTGTGAGCTCTGTCGAGGATATCTGCATGTGGTAGGACCTCTAAGGTAATTACGCTGATTTTTATAAACGACTCAAAGATGAATTCATAAGAAAAACAAGACGTTGAACAAAAAAAAGCACCAGGAGTTCCTCACAGTTTCATTATTAGTCATAAGCAAATATTTTTTCTCATGGAAATAAATGTAATCTAATGGAACTACTTTATCTCCGGGTGTGATTCGGAGCAGCAGGATTTTAGATGTAACGAGGCGTATATAAAGTGCGTACAGGAAATGAAGATCAGTTCATTCAGTTTCTTTCAGCAAACATCTACGACAGCTTGCACTCGTCAATGCTGGGAAGTGATGAACTTGTACCCATGGATTATCACTTATTTATCTATTAGTGCTATTTATTTATTTATTTTTTTATTTTTATTTTTAAACATATTAAGTTCAGATTAAGTTCAGGTCCTTTTTTTTTTTTTACAGGTCCATGCCTACATTATCAGCTCCTTGAAAAAAGAAATGCCCTCGGTCTTTGGGAAAGACAACAAAAAGAAGGAACTGATCAACAGCCTGGGAGAGATCTACAGCCGGATAGAGAAAGAGCATCAGATTTCACCTGGAGACTTTCCCAATCTCAAAAGAATGCAGGTAAACGCTCAGGCAAAGATTTTAGAACAAGGAGCAGTAGAAATACAACATACCAGTCATAATAAAGAACGTTCTTTGTAATAAAGGTGCTCCCTCAATCCCAGTTAGCCAAACTTTAAAGGAGGTTTATTGGCAATTTATTAAGAGGATAACCCTAGATTAGTATCTACACTAAAAGCTTGTGGACACCTGACCCTAAGATTGGTATGCTAGTTCAAGTAAAGGGAAAATTTAATGTTTACATTTAACATTCATGCCTAAATTATAAATAATACATATAGCTCTCTCCATGCAGCCTCATGTGTAAAAAAAAAACTTCAAGTGGCTTCTGTAATTTGCCTCTAGAGGCCGCTCTTGTAATGTGTAACGCAACCCGGAAAAACTATCGGCATGGATTTTTGCCAATAGTCGATTGCTGGAACTATCGGCTATTGGTGCCTTGACCTAAATAATTCATGGAAATTTTAGTTTGAGAGCCAACTTTTTTCAAAAATCAAACACAGATATGATACGAGTAAAACATTTTACTGGTGAGCTGTATTGGGGTTGCAGTTTGGGGACCCATGTTGTAAAGAGTCCTAAATAATCTGCAGTTTTGATTTGTGTACATCTTTCTCTGTGAACAGGAGCAGCTTCAATCCCACGACCTGAACAAGTTTCAGGTGCTGAAGCCGAAGCTTCTGGATGCCGTGGACGACATGCTGGCGCACGACATCGCCCAGCTGATGGTCCTGGTGCGCCAAGAGGAAACACAAAAGCCCGGTCAGGTGGTAAAGGGTGGAGCCTTCGAAGGCACCATGAACGGGCCGTTTGGTCACGGGTACGGCGAAGGCGCCGGTGAGGGAATCGACGAGCTCGAGTGGGTGGTGGCGCGCGACAAGCCAACGTACGACGAGATCTTTTACACACTCTCGCCCGTCAACGGCAAGGTGACCGGCGCCAACGCAAAGAAAGAGATGGTGAAGTCGAAGCTGCCGAACACGGTCCTGGGCAAGATATGGAAGCTGGCTGACATTGATAAGGATGGCATGCTGGACGACGAGGAGTTTGCCCTGGCCAACCATCTCATCAAGGTCAAACTGGAAGGGCACGAGCTTCCCAGTGAGCTTCCATCTCATTTGGTTCCTCCGTCTAAGAGAAAATTACCGGAGTAAACGATTCAGGTTGTAGTATAGTTAGAAATGGAAATGCATATTCATATCTTGGACGCTGTATGAACAATTAATGGACAATGAAACATAAATAAAATGTTAGCGCTCTGACTTTCTTCCTATCAAGGTGTCAAGAGCTTTCTTCACCTGTAGGGTTTTTTTTTCCTTTGCAATTTCTGCTGTCTTGAAACATTCAAAAGAAATTGTACTTAGTCTTAATTTCCCCTTGTTTTGTCTCCCAATTATACACTATGTGGCAAAGGTTTGTGAACACCTGACCATCATCTTGCTTAGTAGTAGCTCAGTGGAAAAGATGTTGGACTTCTGATCTGGAAGGTCATGGGTTCAAATCCCAGCAGCACCAAACTGCCCTTAAACAAGGCTCTTAAACCTCAGTTGCTCAGCTGTGTAACTGAGATAACTGTAATTTGCCCTGGATAAGGGCATCTCTCAAATGCCATCAATGTAAATGCATGTATGTAACATCCCATTCCACAAATAGTCTCCATATGCTCTTATGGAAAGATTTTCCACTCGATTTTGTGGAAATTTGTGAGATTTAATTCGGCCACAAGGGCGTTAGTAAAGTCAGGTACTGATATATGTGATGAAGGGAGGAGGGGTGTGTTCGATTTCATCCCAATAGGTTTAAAAGTTCTTCAAGCTCTTCCACACACTTCCAACCAATTGAAAGCAGATATTCATGGAACTGCTTTCGTGCCCAGGAGCAATCTCAGGTTTTTTGGATCTAATAGTTAAATTATAGGATCAATTTCATGCTTCCGATTCCAAACACAATATTTTTTGTGGTAAAAATTTGGGAAAGAACACACATACAGCTGGAAAAGTCAGGTGTCTCAATACCTTTGTCCATATACCTTTGCTGTGTTTTTATTTTATTTTCTTCACGTGAAGGTGGCGTCCTAAAAAAGACGCAAGCCCTTGCATAGCCTGACCAAGAGACTGTTAAAATGTGTCGTGTCTGAAACGTAGACGGTGCGGTCACTGTATTCGGTGTATGGATGGATTCACCTGTAGGTATAGTAACCTCGTTGGTTTTGGTGTACCATGTCTATGTTCATCCCTGTTAATGTTCCTTTTCGTTGTGTTCCAAATACTTGATTCCTGTTATTAAAAAAAGAGAAGCCAGACAGCACTAACATTTTTACCTTAACACTTATGCATTGATGTCGTATATTTTTGTCAGTACTCATTCCTTCGATCCTGATGTGTGATGTGATGGTTATCGGTGTGTGTCGTTGTTTACGGCGAGCCTTAAACGTTCAGGCGAGTCGGAAAGGTTTCGACAGAAAGTTCGATGCCCGATTCTCGAGCGCGATCTACGACGGCAGAGTCGGTTTTCCCGCTGTTTGAAATATAAACCGGTGTGTTTTGCCACCCTTTGTTCATCCGAGTTAAATAAACTGATGTGTATCGATACCTATTAAAGTGTCGTCGTATTTCCTGACTGTTTGTGAAAGAAAAAAATAAGAAAAATTAACCTTGATTTTAGAAAAAATGTTAATTTATGCACATTTTTTTGTCATGGACCGACTCTGAAACGTCGCCTCATGGTCCTAGTGCCGTAAAATAAAAGCGGCTTTATGAAAATATATGGATTAGGAAGATCAATTTTACATTTATTAATAACTCCATATATGTCAATTCTTACGTTTCTTTTTTTAAAAAGTTTTTCTTGTTTAAACTTCTTGTAGATCAATAAAATAATAAGATCGATTATGCTATAATACAGGAGAGAAAAACAGAGGGAGGAAGAAAGATGGGCTGTGGAAGGGGCAAAGAGTGAGGATGGATGGATGGATGGATGGATTTTTATTTTATTTTTTTATTTAATTTAATTGGTTTTTTTTTTCTGAAGATTTGTCAGATTTCATTCAGCCACATGGCCTTTAGTAAATTCAGGTACTGATGAAGGTGAGGAGAACTGGGGTGGCATTCCAATTTATCCCAAAGGTGTTCAGTAGGGTTTGAGCTCTATAGCAGGCCATACAAGATCTTCCACACAACCACTGTAGTTTGTGTTAACAGTTCAAGAAAGAACCAGGAAATGCTAAAGTCATGAACTAATGAATCAGATTATTAATTTAAATTCCTTTCCACTTAAATCTACAGTCTTGACAGCCCCTCTGTCCAACCTGCTCTTTTTTTTGGACATGTTTTCCATGATCAGGTTTCATGACCTGACAAATTTCCTGTTTTTGTAACACACCACACCGCTCCGCTCACGCGAGTTGCCTTGTACGGTCATCTGTCTTGTATAGGAGATGTCAGGATGTGATAAGTGCGGCCTTTCCTGCTCACCGTGACACGGCAGCGTCGACACTGCACGCGTTTTTGTCTTTCCATGATGTCTTTCCTTCCGCAACAGCCTTCACAAATCTTTTTTTTTCATCACTTTTATTTAGAGGTCAATGATAATGATCACAATTATCACAATCGAGTGTCCATAGTGTACGTTCTTGTGATACTGCTGTGATATCGCACTATTATCATACACAACATGGACAAAAGTATTGGGACACCTGTCTTCTTCAGCCATATGCGAGAGGGAGACAGAGAGAGAGAGGGAGACAGAGAGGGCAGCGGTAGAGGGAGACAGGGAGACAGTGAGAGGGAGACAGAGAGAGAGAGAGGGAGACAAAGAGAGGGCAGGGGTAGAGAGAGAGAGAGGGAGACAGAGAGAGAGAGGGAGACAAAGAGAGAGGGAGACAGAGAGAGGGCAGGGGTAGAGAGAGAGAGGGTGACAAAGAGAGGGCAGTGGTAGAGAGAGACAGGGAGACGGAGAGAGGCAGGGACAGAAAGGGAGATAAAGAGCCAGAGCCAGCAAGGTACAGGTCTGTGACAGAGTCTGTGTGTGCGTGTATAGTCAGTCAGATGCGCACACACACACAAATAAACCAGTCCAAACTCTGCCCTTGAACCGTCTCCCTCACTGGGCCACCAAAGGAAGGGGCTGATGGGTGTGTGTGTGTGTGTGTGTGTGTGTGTGTGTGTGTGTGTGTGTGTGTGTGCGTTTAAAAAAGTTGGACTAAAAGCACAGTTGAATGGACCTTCGTCCAGCTCAAAATAGCATCTTGTTCTCATTTTTACCTTTTGCTCCAGACAGAAAGAAAAAACCTACAAGCTTGAAACGAGTGATAATAATATCCAGAAATACACTGTGGACATCGGAGCATAAGATTCTTACATCCTCTTATCTCCATTTACTCTTCTTATAACCTCAAATCTTCAGTGTTATGCTCCACTAGATTTTTAAGTTGAAGTCAGGTACTGATGTCCTGTAGGTGAGGAAGTGAGGAGGCCTGGGGTGGAGTTCCAGTTCACCACAAAGGTGTTTAGTACAGTTTGAGATTTATAGCAGGCCACTCAAGATCTTCCACACAGATTCAACTCATGTAAAGCAATAGATTCGGGTATATATATATATATATATATATATATATATATATATATATATATATATATATATATATATGGCAAAGGCACAGCAAAGTATTTCAGCTCAATGTTTTGGGAAACTGACTGTCCAGATGCAAAGAGTGTCTGAAGCTGTTCTTCGTTCTAAGAGAGATATTTCAATCAATAGAAAAAAACATCTGGAATTATATATTTGTTTGCTCTAAGGAAACCCCATTTGCACATATATATATATATACACTGCATTATTTCCCCTGTACTTTTTTGTTGTTATTCGCTTGCAGTGATGCAGTGAGGATGGGTGTGTAAGCACATTTTCCAAAAATATCTAAACAAGTCAGGAAACTATTTTTTTTACTTGTTTTTTTAGGCATAAGTTTTTTTAAACACTATATTTCTGGCGCTGAAGCACAATCCATCTTTCAACAGGAATATCTTATCACCTGCTTAGAAACTATTCACCCAGTGATGGATAGACTGGGAAAGGGAAATATACAGAACAGTCCCAGCTGTTATCTTATGAGAGATATTTTACATTGTTGTTGTTGCCCTGTGTAGAAAAGAAAAGCAGGTAGGATGTGAACGTTGGGCTCAAATCTCAGATTACGTCAAAAGGAGAATGTTCTTTTTATTTTCCTGGAAATTCTGTACATATATGCACACCCTTCCTGACTGAAACCTCAGAACACTGTTGGTACATAAAAAAAAGCCAGTAAGACACCTACAATATTCTGCTTGGGTTAGGGGTTAGTGTAGGGGTATATAATAAGAAGTGTAGGGGTATTTAATTAACAGTGTAGGGGTATTTAATAAGACGTGGAGGGGTAGTTAATACGAAAGGTAGGGGTATTTAATAAGACGTGTACGGGTATTTAATAAGCAGTGTAGAGGTATTTATTAAGAAGTGTAGGGGTATTTAATAAGACGTGATGAGGTATTTATTAAAAAGTGTAGGGGTATTTAATAAGATGTGTAGAGGTATTTATTAAGAAGTGTATGGGTATTTATTAAGACGTTTAGAGGTATTTATTAAAAAGTGTAGGGGTATTTAATAAGATGTAGAGGTATTTATTAAAAAGTGTAGGGTATTTAATAAGACGGTAGAGGTATTTATTAAGAAGTGTAGGGGTATTTAATAAGACGTGATGAGGTATTTATTAAGATGTGTAGGGGTATTTAATAAGACGTGTAGGGGTATTTATTAAGAAGTTTAGAGGTATTTATTAAGAAGTTTAGAGGTATTTATTAAGAAGTGTAGGGGTATTTATTAAGACGTTTAGAGGTATTTATTAAGAAGTGTAGGGGTATTTAATAAGATGTGTAGGGGTATTTATTAAGACGTGTATGGGTATTTAATAAGACGTGTAGGGGTATTTAATTAACAGTGTAGGGTATTTAATAAGACGTGATGAGGTATTTATTAAGATGTGTAGGGGTATTTATTAAGACGTATGGGTATTTAATAAGACGTGTAGGGGTATTTATTAAGAAGTTTAGAGGTATTTATTAAGAAGTGTAGGGGTATTTATTAAGACGTTTAGAGGTATTTATTAAGAAGTGTAGGGGTATTTAATAAGACGTGTAGGGGTATTTATTAAGACGTGTATGGGTATTTAATAAGACGTGTAGAGGTATTTATTAAGGCGTGTATGGGTATTTAATAAGACGTGTAGGGGTATTTATTAAGAAGTTTAGAGGTATTTATTAAGAAGTGTAGGGTATTTAATTAACAGTGTAGGGTATTTAATAAGACGTGGAGGGGTAGTTAATACGAAAGGTAGGGGTATTTAATAAGACGTGTACGGGTATTTAATAAGCAGTGTAGAGGTATTTATTAAGAAGTGTAGGGTATTTAATAAGACGTGATGAGGTATTTATTAAAAAGTGTAGGGTATTTAATAAGATGTGTAGAGGTATTTATTAAGAAGTGTATGGGTATTTATTAAGACGTTTAGAGGTATTTATTAAGAAGTGTAGGGGTATTTAATAAGATGTGTAGAGGTATTTATTAAGACGTGTATGGGTATTTAATAAGACGTGTAGAGGTATTTATTAAGAAGTGTAGGGGTATTTAATAAGACGTGATGAGGTATTTATTAAGATGTGTAGGGGTATTTAATAAGACGTGTAGGGGTATTTATTAAGAAGTTTAGAGGTATTTATTAAGAAGTTTAGAGGTATTTATTAAGAAGTGTAGGGTATTTATTAAGACGCGTTTAGAGGTATTTATTAAGAAGTGTAGGGTATTTAATAAGATGTGTAGGGGTATTTATTAAAGTGTAGGGTATTTATTAAGGCGTGTATGGGTATTTAATAAGACGTAGAGGTATTTATTAAGACGTGTATGGGTATTTAATAAGACGTGTAGGGGTATTTATTAAGACGTGTATGGGTATTTAATAAGACGTGTAGGGGTATTTATTAAGACGTGTATGGGTATTTAATAAGACGTTTAGAGGTATTTATTAAGAAGTGTAGGGGTATTTAATAAGACATGTAGGGGTATTTGTTAAGACGTGTATGGGTATTTAATAAGACGTGTAGAGGTATTTATTAAGAAGTGTAGGGGTATTTAATAAGACATGCAGGGGTATTTAATAAGACGTGTAGGGGTATTTAATAAGGAGTGAATTGATGAATTAAAACTCTAATAGAGCAGCTGTAGTTCAGGTTCAGGGGAATCTGTTCTGTCCTCAGTCACATGCTGTTTTTTCTGTAATCTCTCGCCTCTGTATCTCGTGTCTATCTGTAGTTTTTTCAGGAATAAGCAGTGTCAGGCACCAACACGTACACCACGTTGAACATCAAGTTCAGCTTCAAAGAACATTTTCCATATTTCCTAAAGAAATGCCAGTAAAGAATTTTTCCTTAATGAAAAATAATATCAGTTTACAGTTAAACAGAAATAAGAGGAGGATTGGCAGGTTGACCTTTGACCCTGATAGCACACGGCTGCTCCAGGAATGTTTGGTGTTTTCAGATTTATAGCTGATGAGTTTATAGAGTTTATAGAAATTCAGTGTGGAGTTTAGACTCCTGCATTTCTATACTGAGCACAAAATCCCAACATGATCAACATTAATCTGATGTGAATGTGAGTTAAAGATAGATAGATAGATAGATAGATAGATAGATAGATAGATAGATAGATAGATAGATAGATAGATAGATAGATAGATAGATAGAAAACCAAAGACAGAAAAAAAAAGAAAGAACAAAGGAGTGATATCACAGCATTAAATTAATACATTTAAAATTTATTTTTTTGGTGCATGGCTCTTTTATTATTATTATTATTATTATTATTATTATTGTTGTTGTTGTTGTTGTTGCAAATAATAGCTATATTTGTTTCCCATTTTAATTATATCAAGAAATTTGTTCAGGAATAACAGAAAATTGTGTTTAATCTTACATTGATGTATTTATTATTTATTTGCTTGTTTGTTTACTAATTCATATTCATCAGTACAGTATTCATCCCCCCCCCCCAAGGTCACAGGGACCAAATAGAATCTGCAGATACTAGCTAACTTTTTTCCATTTCAATGACATTAAAAACCAAGAAGCCTAAATGAATCAATAAATACATTAAATACAAGGGTAAATGTTCAAAATCTCATTAAAACTATTATTTATTTCCTGTCGGTCTTTTCTGTACATTCTCCGGTCTGCTTTTTCCTTGTGTTTTTTCTCCCCCGTTTTACAGCACATCAATCACGTTTTCTTTTCCATGACCACTAGAGGGCGCTCGGTGACTGAATAGCAATCAATTAATTTTAAACAAAATTATCTTTGACAGAAAGAAAGAACCTTTTTTTAAAGGTTTATGGCTCTACTTTGCCCCCTGGTGGGACCAAATGGAATCTAGACATAGTAGGCCTATTTTTTTCCATACCATTTTAATTAGATAAACAATCAAGAAGCCTAAACAAAACATAAACAAATAAATACATCTAATTTCTAAAGTATCAATTTCCTACCAATGTTTCATTAAAAACATGAAACATAAAATCGTCTGTACAAATCATTAAAAAAAATCATTATGAAGATAAAGAAATGTTAATCACTTGATAAAAATTATGGATGAAACTCCGACACACTGCCCGTGAACTGACGTCTTCCGTAATAAATATATTTAAACTTTAATCTTTTTTAATTTATTCCTTAAATCATGTCTGACATCTTCATGCCACTGTATATTTTTATATCCTGCATTTTTTTTTTTTGTCAGTCTATTTCTTTCTGAAGTTTCCCAGTCCAGAGATTTCTCTTTACATGTTCTGAGGTTCTCACTATGCGGTTTTCCACAGAGGCCTTTTCTGGCAACCCACATCCTCTTAAATGTCTCGAATGCCAGGACGCAGCTTAGACACACATGTGCAGGGAAATCCAAGCTGATTGTTATTTATTACACCAATTTTATTAGGACATCTGATTTTTCCAGCCATGTCCTTATACTTTTCCTACAAGTCTTCGGATTTGGTAGCATGAAATGTTTCCTTTGGTTAAACTATGAGACCCAAACCTGTGGAAGATCTTCAGTGTGCAACTCAAAACCTTTTGAAACCATTAGGCTGTTTTGGAACGACGTCCTCACCTACATCAGTACCTGACTTTACTCATATCATTGTGGCTGAATGAAATCTCACAAATCTCCCATAACATCTGGTGGAACATCGTCCCAGAAAAGTGGAGCTTTTTTTTTATCAGCAAATGGAGACTAAATGTGTTTAAAAATCCACAAGTTTTGCCATATATGAGCTTCTACAGGTGAGGTATATTGTGCGACCTCATCTTACACGAGCAATAGGAGAAACTTGGCTCTCATAAACCTAAATGCAGTAGTGAGGCTCAGCAGTTGCTCAGACTTTTGAACAATCCTGTCTGCCATTGCAATACCAAAAATAGCCCCTAATCGTACATAGCACATAAAAAAAGTTTATTTTTACACAAAACCTATTTTTTTTAGCCTCAAGAAAAACCTTAGCGGGTAATTTTTTACCAACAGTCTGCTGACAAACTGTTCATTACAGCTTTTCCCGCAGACAAAAACAGACACAGGAGGTGGTACTGGACTCCCTGTGAAGTTTTTTTTTCCTTTTCACTTCCTCTTCTAGTCTTTAACTTCACCTCACAAACTTAATTGGCGTCGCTAAAGGCTCTGCGACCAAATATGCTCTTTTATGTGTTGCCAGGTCTTTCATTATCGTCCACGAAGGTAAATCGTAGCCTTATTTATACTAATGAGGAGCCAAAAAAAAAAAATCGGATGAAGGAGGAGTCACATAATTGACCGTCTCCTCTCATTGTGAATTCTGGCACGCCTCGTTGAGGACTGATCTACGGTCGGTTCTCATGTTCTTTCAATGAGTGATATGTGTAGTTTCACACTTTAAAAAAAAGAAATAAAAGGCGATGTGAACACTAAGACAGGGGGTTGGGGGGTTTGGGGGGTTGGAGAGACTGGTGGGGAACGATTGTAGGGTTTTGGTTACCACACCAATGATCATCATCTGGGAGAAATTCCCTTCTGGCTACGTTCCATTTTAATTGGCGCAAAAGTCATGTGAGGAACCCCCTAGCAATTAAGAACATCTGTTGTGCTTTTTGATTGCCTTTTTTCAAAAATGGTTGCGATTACGAGCGAGGTTTACCGCGACGGTCTTCCCTTTTGGTTTTGCGAAATGCTGCCAGACATCCTTCAAAATATTTTCTGCTCAGTTTCCATTTTTGAGAAGATCTACTGTTCTCGCTCTTGAGTAAATTATTGTACACGATTTATTACTATAAATTCTTCTTGGAGATAGATATGTATATGTTGTAAAAAAAGTGAGAAGGGATGAGGGAAGGGGGAAGAGACAGGAAAGGAGGTGGGCCTGAAGGTGGGCCTGGAGGTGGGCGTGGCGATCCTGAGGTGTTTTGAAGTCAACTTGGTTTAGTTGAGACCCAAGAGCTTGTTCTACTTCTTGAAAGACATCTGAAGCTTTTGTTTTTCTTCCTCTTTGTGGTTTTTTTTTTTTTTATATATATATTCTCAATGGATTTCTCCTTTATCTTCATCTTTGGTGCCATTCTGATCATGGAGCATAAAGGTAAATACCTTCTTGTATGATTCAAGATTTTCTGCTTATGTTTTTAAATAGAAAATATAGACACACGTTTGTGGACACCAGATCCCCTATTCTTCTGGATGAATGTTTCACTGGGTTTTGTTGGTTGTTTGTGGAAATTTGTGCTCAATCACCCGAATATTCTCCACACAATGCAAATCATATCTCCAAATATGGCTGGAAAAATCAGGTTTCCCAACATATATACATGTCACATGGGTCTATCTGCATGACTGTGATTCACATGTAATAACTGGTTAAGACAGGTGATAAAATTTAATGACAGGTAGGTCATGAGTTGCAATAATGTGTCACCAGGAACGACTGGACAGCTAACGAAATGTTATGTCATGAAACAAACATCTAGTATTGTCCCCAAGTCAATTACAGTTAATAATATGTAATAAGAGGTATTGACAGGTAATGACAATGGTATTAATAATGCGTAATAACATATAGTAACATGTAATAATGACATTATGACAAGTAATAAAAATTAATGACAGATAACGGCATGTAACAACAGGTAATGAGAACTAATTATGACAGGTTATAACAAGTAATGAAGAGTAATGACAATGAATTACATAACATTATGTAATAACAATTAATAACATATGATGTAAGGGATCCACAGCGTACGTTACGAAGGTCAGGCTGTGTACCTAACGATAATGATTTCTGTACTATACCTCAAATACAGAGTACAATAGAAGGAAACTATTCACGCCGTGTTGTCGCCCTCGATGACCTCAAAGAGCGGCAGGAATTTGGCGTAATCGCAGAACGTTGCATTTTTCACCCAAAAAAACACACAAAGGCTTGGTTTATATTTTTTTGTGAAAAACAACTTTCTCCGATTCAAACCAGATTTGCACCATAGGTTAAGAAGATCACGAATAACACTGGATTGTGATTATTTTTGTTCTCTTGCTTTCCTCGGCTGAGAGCCGAGCCTCTGGGTCAGTGTACAAAACCATGCAATGATATGTAATAACAGGCAATAACAGGGAACAGCATGTTATGACATATAGCATCGTGTAATAGGTAAATGATATGTAATCACAGGTAGCAACATGAAATCACAGTTACGATGACATGTAAAGACCAAGCACCAATATACAATAACAAAATGTAATAACAGTCAACAATACAAATGTAGACATGTAGAAATACACAATAACATGGTAATGAAAGGCAATTGTGTTTATGACATTGTAACATGTTATGGCATAGCAACATGTACTGGCAGGTAATGACAGATAATAGCATGAAATGACAGTTAACAAATTACAATAATATGCAATAATGTCAGGTAATAGCATTTAATGTGATAACAACAGGTAATAGCAAGCAATGACAGGTAACAATATGTGATGCAGGGAATATCATATAACATGTAATGACAATATGTTATGACAGGTAGCATCATGTAATTACAGGTAATGACATATAACAACATGTAATGACAGGTCAAAATATACAATAAAATACACGTAATGAAAAGTAATGACATGCAATGACAACAACATCCAATGACAGGTAACAATATACAATAACAATAGTTTGTAATGACATGACATGTAATGGCAAGTAATAGCACGTAATAGCACATATAATAGCATGTAATGGCAGGTGAATAGTATGTAGTTACAGGTAGCAACATGAAATTACAGATCATGAAAGGTAACAGCAGGAAATTACAGGTAACAATATACAATAACATGCGATGACATGTAATTACAGGTTATGTCATGTAATACCATCTCATAGCAGGCAATGACAAAGTGACGATATAGAACAACACGTAAATCTTGTCCGTAAAAGAAAAACGGATGTCCTGGATGTTCTTGAACAGTTTTGTAGTAGAACTAGGAGACTATTATATCTATCAAGCCTTCCATTTCTTCCATCCTCCAGCTTTTGTCGCTTCCCTACATGCACCTCACGAACGAAGAGGTTCACCCACGCAGCTCGACCACGAGCCTCAACACCGTGAGAAACGCTGCTCCTGTGAGAACCTGAAGGACAGAGAGTGTGTGTACTTCTGTCACATTGGAATCGTTTGGGTGAACACACCCAGGTACCATCCCTGACCTGAACAACAACACAATGCAAGAACTCGTATAAGACACCTGTCAAATTGATCCATTCGTGTATTTTCACATTTCCTTTCCAGTCATGTGATTCCATATGGTGTCGGTTTCCTCCCAATGCGCCTCAGAAGACACGTGGAACGTTGTTTTTGCACAACCAACAAAGACAGAGAGTGCACCACCTTCTGTTCAAACAGGTACTGCATTTGTGGTGCATTATTATCAATATTTACCGAAAAATATTAAATTATTTCTAAACCTTTTCTCTCGCCTCAGAGCTGATTATCCGACCCTGAGGTCCTCTCCAAGGACGTTCCCCACACAATATAAAACCCGAGTGAAGCTGAGAAGACGCCGTTCTTGAGATGCCGTTCCTTACACTGCTTTGATCCTTACATCCAGTATGCTAAGTGTTTGTCACCCTGCTGATACCTGACAATACACATTATATTTGCTAATCAAATTCTGGAAAGAAAGGCTACGATTTGTTGGCGAGATACTGCATCCTTGCCTGGAAACTCTATCTCAGATGAACCCAAGATCCAGGAGGAATCCAATGAGCTGCATTTCTACTTCAAAGATAAATCTTTTAGGAGTGTATTCAGCTCTCTGGAAATCGATTGTGAAGCAGTTTTACTGGAATTTGGTTTCAGGTTTAGATTCCTACAAACTATGCACGACGACTCAAAAAAAGAGGACTTGAGAAGATCCAGATCATGAAGTGATTGAAAATTTCCAAACACTGAAGGAAAGAAAGGTCATGAGGACATGAGCAAGAGAGTCAGGCCCTTAACTCTTAGCATCTCAGTTTTATGGACAAAACACGTTTTTTTGGGTTTTTTTTATTACTCTAAGAAAATCTAAGAAAAACGTGTGTACTTTTGGGACACCAGACTTTTCCAGCCATATTTGTTTTCTCCACAAAAATAATTGTCCTTTTACTTAAATCAGATCCAAACCTGTTCCAGCATGACAATGGCCCTGTGCACAAAGCCAGCTACATGAAGATCTGCTTTACATCGACTGGAGTAGAAGATCAAAAGTGGCCTCCTATTAAGCTTTTCAAACCCATTGGAATGAATGTGACTGCTGACTGCACCCCAGATCTCCTCACCTTAACTACATCAGTACCTTCTAAATAAAATATCACCTCAAATTCTGGTGTAAAACATCTTCCCAGAAGAATAGAGCTTATGATAGGAACAAATGGGGACTGAATGTGGAATGGGATGCAAAACGGAGGACAATCTTTGGCTCAGGTTCTCCACAAATAGTAAATATTGGGAAATATGTACATATGTATAGAAATGTCAGTATGCAAATACTCTGTTCTTACTTTTAATAACTTTATGATTATTTATAAAAATAAATAGATTTTTTACATAAAGAACGATTGGTTTACTTACCTGAATTTTCCAAAACTCCAAGTCTCTATGTTTGGGATTTTGGGTTAAAAACTGATGTAAAAATGAAATGATGTGCCTCAATGACAATACAGAACATGGGTCCATCTAGGAAAAAAAGTAACCTGCAGGGTAGCATGACAAATTCGGTCCTTGTTCGATGGAAAAAAGAAAAGAAACGTTTTTAAAACGTGTACAGAAGTAAACAGTGTAATTATGGTGGCGGTTAATGGTGTTTCGAGATGTTTCCCACAACATCGAGGACCAGTCATTTTCTAAATAGCTATACTGAGTTAATCCCTTGCTTCTATTTAAAATTACACACACCGCACACACCACACACACACACGCTATGTACGCAAAAGTATTGGGACACCCACCATATATGGTTCTTCCTTGAAATTTGGAACCGCATTTTTCCATCCAAAGTTGTTCCAGCATGATGATGCTCCTGTGCACAAAATGAGCTCCTTGAAGATATGCTTTAGGTTGGATATGGTGAAGGATCTCGAATGCCCTGCTATAGAGCTCAAACTCTATTAAAAAACCCTTTGGAATAAATCGGTGATCTCACAAATCTCCACAAAATCTAGAGGAACATCTTATGGGAGGAGTAGAGCTTCTTATAAGAGCACATTTGGACGGTATAATGTAGATTTTGGGAGGGAAAATAAAAAGGAAAAAGACTGTACTATCATTCAGTACAGGAGGATGAATAATCTTCATTTTGGTGGATGTCAGGTTTCCTCCACAAGCTTTACAGCCTTTTTTTCTTTCTTTTTTTTTTTTTTACAAGAAAACTCTGGAAAGAATTTGTGGACATCCTGTTTTCTGGGCAGGTAGAAAAGAAATATCCAGAATGATAGGTTGTGTGAGAATGGTGGGATAAAAAAAAAAAAAAAAAAACGAATAAAGTACAAAGTTTCTTAGCTTGAGTTATAGGGTCTGGGTTAAAGTAAGTAGTGTGTAGGATGAGTGTGTGAATGAGAGCAGAGGAGG
Source organism: Silurus meridionalis (assembly GCF_014805685.1). Classification (NCBI taxonomy): domain Eukaryota; kingdom Metazoa; phylum Chordata; class Actinopteri; order Siluriformes; family Siluridae; genus Silurus; species Silurus meridionalis. The sequence continues at coordinate 21,906,891 of NC_060901.1, forward strand.
TGAAGGAGTGTATGTGTCGCTGATATTGTACTGTAGTATGAAGGTCATTGATGGATTGTAACGTCTGAATCAGACATCTGGCCCCCGGACGTCTGCCCCAGACGTCTGACCCCGGACTTGAACTCTGATTTCATTATCCACTGTGTGTGCATTTGTCTGTGTCTGTTGAGAGTGTGAGTGAGTGTGTAAGCATGTCTGAGTAAGTAACTGCAATTGTGTGTGTGTGTGTGTGTGTGTGTGTGTGTGTTAACTCCAACAGCTTCATTATTACTAGAGATGTGCAAAAGAGACATGCAATGCATGTAACACACACACACACACACACACACACACACACACACACACACACACACACACACACACACATGCACACATTTTTTCCCTTATATTAAAAAAAAGACCCCAAATTATCCTGTATTATTATTTATTTTATTTCCAATAAAGCAGAAGTATAAATAAAAACGATACAAAAAAAAAAAAAACTTCAACATTTACAAAAAAATAAAATGAAAAAAAAAAAAATAATAATAAAGCAAAATATACAACGTGTAGGCGTTAATAATACAGGGGGAACGTTTACTTGGCTTCTTTTGTTAATGGAAAGGAAACATTGGAGGGTTCGCATTGAGACTTTTCTTTTTTTTTTCTGACGAAGCAGACGTATAAATAAAAAAAAATAAAAAATACAACGCCGCCATGTATGTACAGAAAGCAGTTAAATATATAATGGATATTTACATATCACCCACACACACACACACACACACACACACACACACACACAGAGTCAGACTGAACATCACAGTATGTAAAAATACACTCCTATTCTTTATAAGGGGTTCATACACTGTGTGGCCAAAAGTATGTGGACACCTGACCTTTGTATTGATATGTGCTTCGTTTTGAGGAACCCATTCCATATTTGTGCTCTTAAAATAAGCTCCACTCATCTGGGAAGATGTTCCACAAGATTTTGTGGAGATTTGTGTGAATTTTAGGGGTACCGATGTGGGTGAGGAAGCGAAGTAATTGAGCTCTATAACAAGTTCTTCCACACACTTCCAGCGCATGAACAGCATATCTTTTTGGAAATGGCTTCATGCACAGGAGCATTGTGATGCTGGATGTTCAAATAACGGGGGAAAATGTTACGCTTCCACATCCAAATACATCGAATGCAACTTTGTGAAGAAGAAGCAGATATGTCTGGATAAGACGGTGTCCAAATACTTTTGGCCACTAAGTGTATTGTGGATTAAAAAATGTATATTCTTCTTTTTTATTATAATTTCCATCGGTTGTTAAAAGCGACAGAAATAAAACATGATTTCGAGTGGAACGGTGTAAATGATTTGATGCTCTTTGCTGTTTAGGGTCAGGGGGTCGATCGAGTCGATACGCTGTGACTCCTGTTTTTTTTTCCAGATATTATTCGGTCTAAAATTTGGTGCTGTTGCTGAAGCTGTCGGATAAGATGATGTTTTTGTAAAAGTTGTCCGAGCGCACCGAACAGTAACCTTTAACCTTGTCCAGGACTTGGTGAACAGGCAGGATGGAGGACGAGGAGGACGAGGCGTCCAGATCAGAAGTGCTGCACTTCTGACTGACCGGAATAGAATATGGTTTACCTGAAAACACATACAAAAATATATTATATTTATATTTACAAGTCGACTTGTTAGTCCTGAGTCACATAAAATATTATTTCAAAATGCTTTTAAACCAGACACACACACACACACACACACACACACACAGTGACAGTTTGTTAATCTCGAGTCTCTCACACACACACACACGAGAGGAGTGATTATTGTGGGACAGTTAGTTCACATGTACAAAATGTACAAACCAAGTCATGTTAACAGAAAACTCTAACACGTGTCTTACACGTCAACGTTTGTTTAAATATTAAGCACAAAAAAAAAAAAAAAACTAAAATTGTATAAAAATAATTCCACACAAATGACCAAAAACTGGTTTCAAAATGACATCATTTATAAAAGTATTAAATATATCAACTGATTTTAGTACTGAAAGTAAAAATTCAGACTTAAAATTTTATACAATAAACAACCATTAATTATTAAGACCACTGCTAGTCACACTGTGCTAGTTAAGGTTACATGTGTACTATTAATCTACATGTCATGTTCATGCTAATGTTAAAAGGAGTTAAATCACACTTAGTGTAAATCGTTACCGGATAATATTTAGCTCTAACGTGAGCAAGATTTACGCACCTGGACATCACGCCATAGTCTAGAACCGACACACAACTCTGGCATTAGGCACAAGAGCGGCTAATTCTTGCTAATTCAAACTAATCCTGAGACATTGCAGTGGAATTCAATGAAAATATGAAAACCATTAGCATTTGTTCTTTGAAATTCCTGTCAGACTTTTTTATGCAATCGTCAATTTCTGTCTGTCTGTCTGTCTGTCTGTCTGTCGATATAACTGTTTAACTGTTTAACTTTCTAAACATCTGACTGTCTGTCTTTTTCTATCTATCTATCTATCTATCTATCTATCTATCTATCTATCTATCTATCTATCTATCTATCTATCTATCTATCTATCTATCTATCTATCTATCTGTGAGATTTCATTCAGATACAGGGGTGTTAGTAAATGTGTTCAATAGGGTTTGAGCTCTATAGCAGGCCACTCAAGATATTCCACACACTTATCCAACCCACGTAAAGCATATCATCATGCTACCGCGTCCATCCAATACAATTGTGTGCCTTCAATTCTGTGGTAACAGTTCAAGGAAGAACCACATATTGCTGTAAAAAGTCAGGTGTCCCAATATTTTGTCCATACAGAGTATAAGAATCTAAACATCTAACAAGCTACGGAAACGCTTCATCATTGAATTAAGGTGTTTATTAGCAGTGCAATCCTATTGAACATGCACTAATCAATGGCTAAAGCTTCATATATTACGATACTGAAAAGTTTTATTCTCTGACGTTTCGTTTCCGTATCCCAGGTGGACAACAAAGCTG